>NW_006400325.1:5402-9134 GCF_000299155.1 Elephantulus edwardii | reverse complement strand
GCTTGCTGTTCTGTTAAATTTTGCTATTTTGACTGGGGTGAAATGATATCTCATAGTTGTTTTAATTTGTGATTTAACTTTCTTTAGCTTTAGTTTGAACTTGCATGTGAGTAGGTGATGGTCTGTTCCACAATCAGTACTTGGCCTACTTTTCAGAGCTGATACTGAGCTTCTCCAGTGATTCTTTGCACAGATGTAATCAGTATGGTTATTATGTATACCATAAGGTGAAATCCATGTGTATAAACTGTGTTTATGTTTCTTATAAAAGGTATTTGCAATGAATAAATCATGATTGTGCAGAATTCTATCATTCTATCCCCAGACTCATTTCTGTTAACAAGTCCATGTTTTCCGACTACTGATCCTTCTCCTCTGTTCCCATCTGAACCTAAGAAGAAGTTTAGCCATTAGCATACTTTCAAATACTGTGGTCATGTTGTCAGGAGGGGACAGTCTTTATAAAGAGGTGTCACGCTGGGAAAGTTAGAAAGTCAGCAAAAGAGAGGAAGACTTTTTATGAGATGGACTGACATGGTGATTAAAACAATGATCTGGGGCATGACAAAGATTGTGGGATGGCACAGGGTAGGGAATGGTTCAGCTCTGTTATTCTGTTATTCACAGGATTATTATGAGTTAGTTATAGTCAATGCAATGGCACCTACCAACAAGAAAAACATAGATATGAAAACCAATCTGTGCATTCTAAAAAACATTATAAGATAAATAGCATCAAATACAAAGAATTCAATCCGTTTCATTATAACATATTCTGAAGTAAAATACTGGCCATCTTTTTTTCTGGAGAGTCTTTCCCCTCAATGAAATATTAACCATTTATTAAATGCTTTTATTTTTGGACACTATCTTCAGGAAAAGTACATAGTTAAAAAAAATTAAGTGCATTTTCCCTCTACTCTTGTTCCAGGCTTACCTCATGTCCCAGAAGAATTTTATTACTTGCTTATTTACACTATTGTTGCCAGATCAGCTAGTTTCCTTTGTAGAAACATATGTGGTTCTGTAAATCTCACCCTAAATTTGAGCTTACTGAGATATCTCTAAATTTAAAGGAGCTTGTAAAGTGGAAAGAAATTGCATAAACTAGTTCAGAGTCAGATGGATCAGCAAAGGAGGAAAGGCTTTTGAAGGCTTGGAAAAGAAGTAGAAATGGAAAGACCCAAGTCTTCAGGGAGGGCATACTAATGAATCCAGGCAAAATTCCAGTAGAAGGATTAGAAACCACACTAAAGGGATCAAGGAAAGCACTGGACTTTTTATGAGGCACAACTGGTAAAGTCAGGAAAAGAGAAATATTCAAGAAGGAATTGAAAAATCAAGTTACTGAGGTTTCAAATAACGGCTCTACTTTTAGAAAGGCGCTCTGGAGGTTGAGGACAAGGAGTTGCCCTGCAATCTAAAGGCACACAGTTTGAATCCATCATCTGCTCTGCAGGAGAAAGATGGCCAGTCTCCTCCTATGTGACTTACTGCTTCTGAAGGCTCATTGGAGGGTCAGCTATGAGTCAGTTCTACTTCTATGGTACATAATAATAACACCTTTCTAGAATAGCAAGTAAAAGAATATTAAATTTTAACATATTATACTTAAAGCATGAATATTCTCAAGTAGAGTTTGAAAATATGAGATAAAATTTTCTTAAGTAGATAAATGTATTCAAGCATATAAATTATTATAAAAATGAATCTCAGAGAGTCAGAAATAGAGTCTATCTCAAAAAATATGTATGTTTATGGCCCATTAGAGAGCATATAGCAGGCTTGAAAAAAATATCAAGAGGTTTCAAGAATCAAGGAAATTATAAAAGGCCAGCACCCCACTATTAAAATTATATAAGTCCCTGCACTCCTACCCTTTTGTCATCTCATTGAGATTACCATACCAGCAAATCTGCAAACTGAGCACTTTTTTAATCTTCACAGAGAGCAAATACTGCAATCTAGAGTTTAGCCTTTTAAAAAAAAAAAAAAGTGTAGCTTTCTCCTGCCCACCTTTGTCTTCCCACCGGTGCGTTGTTCTTTCTTTCTTTAGCATCTGCTTTGAAAGAGAGAAGCAAGCAGCATGCATATTTCTAACTTGGTCCAGGCCGGGCTGGTGGAAGGCACCGTGATTTCACCAACCTCTCAGTTAATTGATTTTCCCCTCAAAGTCCAGCTCCTTACGGCCCTCTCTGGCTTGCAGCTGACAGGGTGGTGTTCTGACCAGGAGCAGGTGGATTGTACTGCATGTCATCAGCATCAATTGTATGAGGCTACACTCTATGTATTGTATATTTGCAATTATATCAGTGTTACTGTTGACAAATAGTTGAAGTAAAGTGATAACATATTAAATATGTCGGCTTTTCTTCACCTCTGTAACAATGGTAGAGTCTAATTGTAAACTTTAGGTTGTTCCAGAAAAGATATGAATCATTGGGTACAAAATTGCTCTTTCTGAAGGGATATCACTCATGAAAGACAAACAGAATAAAAAGAATAAACAATTAAAAAAATTATATAAATATCCTAAAACAATATCAGAATAAAATAACTAATAGACAAAAAGAGGGGTGAGGCAAAATCTCTAATAGTGAGAAAAATTAGGGAATTTACAGCAAGAACACCAAGTATGAACCAACACCTTGACAACCCCACAATGAGCTGAAGACTTAAGTTTTAATTGACTTGAAATGTTGAAAAATCAAGTAGAAAACTCCACATTTGGTGCTGGGAAAAAAAAGCAAGAAAGTATACCTTTTTCCTGCTGTGGGATAGAAAGAAATCACATGTAACAAAAACCAACATAATATAGGGGAATGGGTTTTTAATAGAAATTTTTAACGCAAAACCAGTGAATTAACATAAGAATAATGAAGAATGTCAAGCTGTCTTTTTAAATGTAAATATAAAAAGATTCTGATGGGCATTCATCTCACCAGAATATTTGGGACACACTCTGAAACAACAATTTCTCACTTCTTAGTCCATAATTAAATTACAAACAATACTGAGAAATGGGAAAATTTTAAAAGTCAGTAGCTACAGTACACAGGATAGTGTCTGAAGAATTTAGGGTAATACACGATGCAAAAGAGACTAAATACATGATTACTGAGGCAACTCAAAACTCATTTCCTTGAGTTGGAAACAACTCACAGCTAAGCCTGCAATAGGTATCTGAAGCTGTAAATTGCACAGAAGGAGATTACTCATCTTTCTGTCTCAAGCCACTGATGGATTTAAATCACCAGCGAGGTGAGGCCTTTGAGTTAGTAGTGCAGCTCCTTATGGACTAGGCCCCCAGAGGTCCCTTAAAGAAACAAAAGGCGGGTGGAGGGAGAATGAAAATGAAAGAACAGTAGAATGGGGGGGGAGGGGGGAAATTATGAACAAATGAGTTTGAAAAATAAGCACTTCAGTTATAAAAGGAGAGAAAGAAATAAACATCCAAAGAGATGGTTAAAAAGAATAGTTACAACCGAATAGAAAATTAGACAAAGAGAAGTCATAAATTACTCAGAACACAATAGAGATGAAAATATAAAAATAATGAGAGGCTAAAAGGAAAAATAAAAACCAAAACCCAAACAAAAAATCAACCCAAACATAGAAGAAGATACAGTAACAAGATACAATGTCCATCCAATTGAAGTTCCAGAAGGAAATACAGACAGAGTAGAGTAACTATTTAAAGAATGAATGGCGACCCCTGCAGCTCTGACCCAC
>NW_006400325.1:4680-5148 GCF_000299155.1 Elephantulus edwardii | reverse complement strand
GTGGACGGAGTGGTGGACTTGAATCAGGACACACCCCTGCAGCTCTGACCCACAACCCCCATCTTCAGGTATCACATTGTTCCCCCCGCCAACCTGGCTGCGCGCCCACCCCCTGCCAGCTCTGAACTTTGGGACTGGCCAAGATGCCGTACGCAGACGCAGTGGACGGTGGGAGTGGACTTGAATCGGGACAGACCCCTGCAGCTGACCCACGACCCCCATCTTCAGGTATCGCATTGGTCCCCCACGACCCGGTTCACGCGCCCCCTCTCCCGGGAAACTCGGAACTTTGGGACTGGTCAAGGTGCCGTGCGCAGACGCAGTGGACGGTGGGAGTGGACTTGAATCAGGACAGACCCCTGTAGCTCTGACCCACGACGCCCATCTTCAGGTATCGCATTGCTCCCCCCACGAACCGTCTCGCGTGCCCCCCCTCCCGCCAACTCTGAACTTTGGGACTGGCCAAGG
>NW_006400325.1:3293-4462 GCF_000299155.1 Elephantulus edwardii | reverse complement strand
GTGGTGGACTTGAATCGGGACACACTCCTGCAGCTCTGACGCATGACACCCATCTTCAGGTATCGCATTGCTCCCCCCCACCCGGCTCAAGCGCAGCCCCCCCCGGCCAGCTCTGAACCAATGTGCCGTGCGCAGACGAAGTGGACAGTGCGAGTGGACTTGAATCGGTACACACCCCTGCAGCTCTGACCCACGACCCCCATCTTCAGGTATCGCATTGCTCCCCCCCGACCAGGCTCGCTACCCCCACCCCGACAGCTCTGAACTTTGGGACTGACCAATGTGCCGTGCGAAGATGCAGTGGACGGCGGGAGTGGACTTGAATCGTGACAGACCCCTGCAGCTCTGAACCACGACCCCCATCTTCAGGTATCGCATTGACCCCTCCGACCCGGCTTGCGTGCCCCCCCACTGCCAGCTCTGAACTTAGGGACTCGCCAAGGTGCCATGCGCATACGCAGTGGACGGTGGGAGTGGACTTGAATTGGGACACACCCCTGCAGCTCTGACCCACAACCCCCATCTTTAGGTATCGGATTCCCCCCCCGAACCGGCTCGTGCGCCACCCCCTCCCTCCCACCAGCTCTGAACTTTGGGACTGGCCAAGGTGCCGTGCGCAGACGCAGTGTAAGGTGAGAGTGGACTTGAATCGGGACAGACCCCTGCAGCTCTGACCCACAAGCCCCATCTTCAGGTATCGCATTGCTCTCCAACTCCGACCAGGCTCTCGCGCCCCCCCCCACACCCCCACCCCATGCCAGCTCTGAACTTTTGGCCTGGACAAAGTGCCGTGTACATACACAGTGGTGGACTTGATTCGGGACACACCCCTGTAGCTCTGACGCACGACGCCCATCTTCAGGTATCTCTTTGCTCCCCCCCACCCGGCTCGCGCGCCCCCCTCCCCGGCAAGCTCTGAACTTTGGGACTGGCCAAGGTGCCGTGCGCAGACGAAGTGGACAGTGCGAGTGGACTTGAATCGGGACACAGGCTGCAGCTCTGACCCACGACCCCCATCTTCAAGTATCGCATTGTTCCCCCCGACCAGGCTCACTACCGCCCCCACCCCGAGAGCTCTGAACTTTGGGACTGACCAATGTGCCGTGCGAAGACGCAGTGGACGGTGGGAGTGGACTTCAATCGGGACAGACCACTGTAGCTCTGACCCA
>NW_006400325.1:0-1487 GCF_000299155.1 Elephantulus edwardii | reverse complement strand
ACGGTGGGAGTGGACTTGAATCGGGACACACCACTGTGGCTCTGACACACAACCCCCATTTTCAGCTGTAGCATTGCTCCCCCCCGACCCGGCTCGCACGCCCCCCGCCAGCTATGAACTTTGGGACTGGCCAAGTTGCCGTGCGTAGACGCAGTGGACAGTGGAAGTGGACTTGAATCAGGACACATCCCTGCAGCTCTGAACCACAACCCCGGTCCTCAGGTATTGCATTGCTCCCCTCCGGACCCAGCTCGCACGCCCTCCCCCCCAGCCGACAGCTCTGAACTTTGGGACTGGCCAAGGTGCCGTGCGCAGAAGCAGTGGAGGTGGTATGGACTTGAATAGGGACACACCCCTGCAGCTCTGACCCAGGACCCCCATTTTCAAGTATCGCATTGTACCCACCCCGACCCAGCTCTCGCGCCCCCCCCCAGCTCTGAACTTTGGGACTGGCCAAGGTGCCGTGCGCATACCCCGTGGACAGTGGGAGTGGACTTGAATCAGGACAGACCCCTGCAGCTCTGACCCAAGACGCCCATCTTCAGGTATTGCAATGCCAAACCCCGACCCGGCTTGTGCACCCCCCACCAGCCCTGAACTTTGGGACTGGCCAATGTGCAGTGCGCATACGCAGTGGACGGTGGGAGTGGACTTGAATCGGGGCCCACCCCTGCAGCTCTGACCCACGACCCCTAACTTCAGGTATAGCATTGCTCCGCCCGACCCGCCTCAAGCGCCTCCCCCCCCCCCGCCAGCTCTGAACTTTGGGGTCCTCGGGCAAGGACTTAAAGAAAAGTGGGGGAAAACCCCAAGAAAAACAAAAACGAAACAAAAAACCACACAGCAGATAAAAAAAATATAAACCAAATTTATAGCATATTTCAACAGCACTTTAAAAAGTTGTCCAATATTGAAGATTTAGTTTCTTTAGACTGCAAACTGCTGTTTGGCCCCACCACGTTGGTCCCATCAACATAAGCAAAAGGAAGGTACTGGACATCTTTATAGAGAAGTAGTGACATCAAACCAAGAGCCAACTAACACCTTCGTTTTCAACAACCCTTCCACTTCAATGTCTCGAAAGAAGCAGCGTGCCTCACTCACCTCGCAAGCCCAAAACTAGATATCTCCCCCCAAAAATGACACAGTAGCAATGGATTTCATGAAGCCAGAAATTTTTATGGCCCTTTCTGATGCAGAATTTAGAAAAAAGATGATTGAATGTTTTCAATGGATGAAAAAAAACTTGAAGAATTACAGGACACTACAGTCAAAAATCAGGAGGATCTTTAAAAAAAACAGTCCAAAACAATGCAGAGAAAACAAATGAGGCATTAGAGACACTGGAAAAACAAGAAATCATAATTCAAAATATGAAATCGAAGGTTTCTGATGCTGTCAACATGATGGAGGGACATACAAATAGAGGTGAAGAGATGGAAAACAGAATTAGTGAAGTAGAAGATAGAATTGCCACCACTGATATA
>NW_006400324.1:260640-277056 GCF_000299155.1 Elephantulus edwardii | reverse complement strand
CTAATTATCACAAGGTTTTGGAGTGCACTGCTTTTATGGGAATGTGTTTGACGTGAAGGTTTGCTCTGTCCCTGGAGTGAGGCTAGCCAGCCTGGGCCAAGGATTTGAACCAGGAGGCGGCTTTAAGCCCAAGGCAGCCAGGAAAGAAGTGGCCATGTAGTTCGTGGTTTCGTTGGCTCCTCCCAGTCTCGTGGGAAGCTCTCCTTTGCTAGAAGGACGGAGCATGGTGGTGGGAGTGCAGGAATTGTGGCAAGCTTTTGGAGCGGAGTATTTTTCCGGGAATGTGTTTGATGTGCATGTTTGCTCTGTCACTTGAGTGAGGGTAGCCAGCCTGGGCCTAGGGTTTGAACCAGGAGGTGGCCTTAAGCCCAAGGCAGCTGGAAGAGAAGTGGCCATGTAGTTCGTGGTTTGGCTGGCTCCTCCCAGGCTCTTGGGAAGGTCTCCATGCCAGAAGGCCGGAGCGTGGTGGTGGGAGTGCAGGAATTGTTGCAAACTTTTGGAATGGACTGCTTTTCCGGCAATGGGTTTTACGTGCAGGTTTGCTATGTCCCTGGAGTGAGGCTAGCAAGCCTGGGCTTAGGGTTTGAACCAGGAGGGGGCCTTATGCCCAAGGCAGCAGCAAGAGAAGTGGCCATTTACTTCGTGGTTTGGCTGGTTCCTCCCAGGCTCGTGGGAAGCTCTCCTTGCCAGAAGGACTGAGCGTGGTGGTGGAAGTGCAGGAATTGTGGCAAGCTTTTGGAGTGGAGTGCTTTTCTGGGAACGTGTTTGATGTGCAGGTTTGCTCTGTCCCTGGAGTGACGCTATTCAGCCTGGGCCTAGGATTTGAACCACGAGGCGGCCTTAAGCCCATGGCAGCCGGGAAAGAAGTGGCCATGTAGTTCGTGGTTTGACTGGCTCCTCCCAGGCTCGTGGCAAGCTCTCCTTGCCAGAGTCCGGAGCATCATGGTGGGAGTGGAGGAAGTGTGGCAAGGTTTTGGAGTGCACTCTTTTACGGGAATGTGTTTGACGTGCAGATTTACTCTTTCCCTGGAGTGAGGCTAGCCAGCCTGGGCCTAGGCTTTGAACCAGGAGGCCGCCTTAAACCCAAGGCAGCAGCGAGAGAGGTGGCCATGTATTTCGTGGTTTGGCTAGCTCCTCCCAGGCTCGTGGGAATGTCTCCTTGTCAGAAGGCCGGAGCATGGTGGTGGGAGGGCAGGCATTGTGGCAATCATTTGGATTGTACTTCTTTTCCGGGAACGTGTTTGACGTGCAGTTTTGCTTTGTCCCTGGAGTGAGGCTAGCAAGCCTGGGCCTAGGGTTTGAACCAGGAGGCGGCCTTAAGCCCAAGGAAGCCTGGAGAGAAGTGGCCATGTAGTTCGTGGTTTGGCTGGCTCCTCCCAGGCTCTTGGGGCGGTCTCCATACCAGAAGGCCGGAGCGTGGTGGTGGGAGTGCAGGAATTATGGCAAGCTTTTGGAGTGCACTGCTTTTACGGGAATGTGTTTGACGTGCAGGTGTGCTCTTTCCCTGGAATAAGGCTAGCCTTCCTGGGCCTGCGGTTTGAACCAGGAGGCAGCCTTAATCCCAAGGCAGCCACGAGAGATGTGGCCATGTAGTTTGTTGTTTGGCTTTCTCACCCCTGGCTCGTGGAAAGCTGTCCTTGCCAGAAGGCCAGAGCGTGGTCGTAGGAGTGCAGGAATTGTGGCAAGCTTTTGGAGTGCACCACTTTTACGGGAATGTGTTTGACGTGCAGGTTTGCTCTGTCCCTGGAGTGAGGCTAGCCAGCCTGGGCCTAGGGTTTGAACCAGGAGGCGGCCTTTAGGCTAAGGCAGTCGGGAAAGAAGTGGCCATGTAATTCGTGGTTTGGCTGGCCTCACTCCAGGGACGGAGCAAACCTGCACGTCAAACACGTTCCCGGACAAGCAGTCCACTCCAAAAGCTAGCCACAGTTCCTGCACTTCCACCACCAAGTTCCTGCCTTCTGGGAAGGATAGCTTTCCACGAGCCTGGGAGGAGACAGCTAAACAACAAACTACATGGCCACTTCTCTCCTGGCTGCCTTGGGCTTAAGGTCGCCTCCTGGTTCAAACCCAATGCCCAGGCTGGCTAGCCTCACTCCAGGGACAGCGCAAACCTGCACGTCAAACAAATTCCCGGAAAAGCAGTCCACTCCAAAAGCTAGCCACAATTCCCTGCACTCCCACCACTACGCTCCGGCCTTATGGCAAGGAGAGCTTCCCACGAGACTGGGAGGAGCCCGCCAAACCATGAACTGCATGGCCACTTCTTTCCAGGCTGCCTTGGTCTTAAGGCCGCCTCCTGATTCAAACCCTAGGGTTAGGCTGTCTAGCCTCACTTGAGGGACAGAGCAAATCTGCACGTCAAACACATTCCCTGAAAAGCGGTCCACTCCAAAAGCTTGCCACAATTCCTGTACTCCCACCACCACGCTCCTGCCTTCCAGCATGGAGAGCTGCTTTTCCGGAAATGTGTTTGACGTGCAGGTTTGCTCTGTCCCTGGAGTGAGGCTAGCCAGCCTGTGCCTAGCGTTTGAACCAGGAGGTGGCCTTAAGCCCAAAGGGCCTGTCTTCCTGTCAAACATTCTTCTAGGTGTTATAGCACTGTTCTGTGCTTTGCTGTACAGAGGTAACTCGTAGTTGCTCTCATGCTGAAGCCTGTGACAGTTATGTGTCTGCCAATCGTGGTAATGGTCACCCACGGTGGACAGTTTTGGCTGGAGCTTCCCAACTAAATCAAGCCTGGAAGCCGGAGCACCATCCACTTCCAAAATGGCTTGCCTCCGGAAACTCTATGTATGAACATTGCTCAGGCTGTTTGTTCATAGCGTCGCTATGAGTCGTCTACGACTCGACGGCATTAAACAACAACAACAACAATGTGAAACCTATACTTGGACCTGGAGGCATTTGTCAGAACAGTAAGGGAACACTGCATGGTTCAAAATTGGCCAGGGTGTACGCCAGAGATGCATCCTATCTCCATACCTTTTCAACCTATATGCAGAACAGAGTATCTGGGAGGCTGGGCTCTATGAGGAGAAATGTGGGGTCAAGATTGGTGGAAGATCTATCAACAGTTTGAGTTATGCAGATGATACAATCCTGCTTGCTGAAACTGAGGAGGACCTGAAGCGCTTGCTGCAGAGGGTCAAGGACTTCAGCCTCCAATATGGATTGAGACTCAACGTCAAGAAGACAAAGATTCTCACCACTGGACCAATTGGCAGCATCAGGATGGATGGTGAAGAGATTGAGTTTGTTCACAGCTTTAGTTTGCTTGGCACCAGTAGCCAGAAAATTAAAAGGTCTGTTGCCATGGGAAAGTCTGCTGTTAGGGACCTTTCCAAAGTACTGAAAAGCAATGGTGTCTCTCTGGAGACTAAGGTGCATCTGATACAGGCCATGGTCTTTGCAGTCACTTGTTATGTATCAGAGAGTTGGACAGTGACCAAGGAGGATAGAAGGAGAATTGATGCCTTTGAGCTGTAGTGCTGGAGAAGAGTATTGAGAGTACCATGGACTGCTAGGAAAACAAACAGATTCGTCCTGGAAAGGGTTAAACCAGGTGGCTCCTTGGAGGCAGGGATTCTGAGGCTCTGTCTAACATACTTTGGATATGTTGTAAGGAGAGACCGGTCCTTGGAGAGGGACATCATGCTTGGGAGGGTGGAGGGACAGCGCAGGAGGGGAAGGCCCTCTATGAGGTGGATTCATTCAGTGACTGGAGTAATCGGGATGGGTGTGTCAGAGACAGTGCGATTGGCACAGGACAGAGCAGAATTTAGGGCTGTTGTACATAGGGTCGCTATGAATCACAAGGAACTTGACGGCACATAACAAAAACAACAACAAACATGCTTGCATATGATTGCAAATAAAGGATCTCTTGTAATGAGATGTTCCCTACCAGAAAGAATAATTTTTTATAAATCCTGTTATTTATGAAGTGTGAATCCCCCTTTCCCTTGCTGAAAACAGTATCCATATCAGAAATGATACTTTGTTTGTGGAAACCCCTTTGCGAGCATTTTGCATTTTGCATTTTAGTTCTCCTCTACACATTTGTGTTTCCAAGGAAAAAGCCTCCAGGTTCTTTGGTGAAATTGTGTGGCATAAGTTTAGAAATCCAGCTTACTCCTGAATGACACTGTTTCTAGGAAAGAAGGAAGAAGTACCTTTGGCAATCTGTGTGCAACGAATTTTCACCTGCCCTTTATTCATGCACAGCACTTTATTCCAGTAGAAATCCTTCAGTGAAGCGCAGGTTTCTGAACCTGAGGTGTGGTATGAAAATCTGTGTGGTACGAAATTTCAACTACATTTTACTGACACACACTAGTGCCTTTCTTTGTTTCTTGAAATGCACGTTGAACCAAATGTGACTTACGTTATCAGGCAAGGCAGCACTTCCATTAAGGAATTTATTCTTTTGTAAAAACACGGTTGCAGAAGTTTTAAACTTCACTGCGGCAATGAAGTGCTATGTTTTTCGGAAAGAAACAAAGCGTAGTGTTAGAAATGTGATTTGAACTTTCAACTGCAGTGATTCCTCTACACTAGGATTCAGAAGTAGTAAAAAACACTTTCTTCAGTGGCACGCTCATTACACCAAAGGTGAAATACAGCCCACTCTATCATTCCAGGGCTTTCATGTTAAACAATACGATGTTTTGTGAAAAACCTTTTACAGAGGTTTGGAACTGATGGGTCTTTCATAATGCTATTGTTGGCTACCCTAATGAACAGTTTTTGGAAAAACCCTTATGTAATAATTGGGCATGCAGCTATCTTCTACTGAAAAATGTATCCATATTACAAAGGACCCCTGGTTTGAGGAAACCTAATTCATACCAATTCTGCAGTGCAGTTCTCTGCTATCTACATGTATTTCCAAGTAGAAAGCACTAGGTTCTTTGGTGAAATCTGTGTGGCATAAGTTTTGAAATGTAGCTTACTCCTGACATGCAGTATTTCTAGGAAAGAAGAAGTAGCATTGGAAATCCCATTTGGTAGGAATTTTCAACTGCACTTCATTCCTGCAGAGCAGTATGTTTCAGTAGTAAACCGTACCTTATTCAGTGAAACACAGGTTGAACGAAATGTGATTTACAGTACTGTGTGCCGTTCCAGTTCTTCAATAGTCAGGTAGACCTTAATTTGAAGACATACTGTTTCTTAAGTTTTCAACTTTCACTGACACACACCATAGTTTTCAAGTATGTTCCAGTAGTAAACCGAACATTTTTTCAGTGAAACACAGTTTGCACTAAATGGGAGTTACACTGTAGTGAGCAACAGTAAAGTTCTTCAACAGTAAAGTAGACCTTCTTTGGAAAAGACACTATTATTTAAGTTTTCAACTGAGGTTTGGTCTAGAATTGCTGTGTTCTTTGTATTCATGGAAAAATCAAAAAACCAAAAAACCAACCAAACCCAAACCAACCCAAAATGCACATCCTTCAGTGAAACGTACTTTGCACCAAAGTGGAATTACAGCTCACTCTGTTATTCCTGGGCTTCCATAGTGAAGAATATTTTGTTGTGTGTAAACACACTTGCATACGATTGGAAATGATGGGTCTCTTGATGTTTCCCTACCAGAAAGAATAGTTTTTGATAAATTCCATTATGTATGAAATGCGAATGCAGCTTTCTCTTCCTGAAAACTGTATGCTTATCAGAAATTACACTGTGTTTGGGGAAACCACTTCGTGGTTCTCTGCTAAGCCCAGTATTTCCAAGTAGAAAGCCCTAGGTTCTTTGGTGAAATCCGTGTGTCATACGTATTGAAATAGAGCTTCCTCCTGACAGGCAATATTTCTAGGAAAGTAGGAAGAAGTAGCAATTGGAAATCCTGTGTGGTATGAATCTTCAAGTGTACTCCACAGCCGTATGTTCCAGTAGTAAACCTTACCTTCTTCAGTGAAATGCAAGTTGCCCGAAATGTAATTTCCAGTATGTTGTGCCATTCAAATTCTTCAATAGTAAAGTAGACCTTCTTTTGAAGATACACTGTTGCTTTTCAACTTTCACGGACACACACCAGTGTTTTCAAGTATGTTCCAGTAATAAACTGTACATTTTTCAGTGAAAAATAGGTTGCACTAAATGTGAGTTCCACTATTGTGTGCTATTCCAGTTATTCCATAGTAAAGTATGCTTTCTTTGGAAAACACACTGTTGCTTAAGTTTTCAACTGAGGTTTGGCCCGGTATTGCTGTGTTTCTTTGTATCCATCGAAGAAAAAAAAACCCTCACTAAAACAAAAACCACCTACGTCCTTCAGTGAAACACATTGCCCCAAAGTTGAATTACAGCTCACTCTGTTATTCCTGGGCTTCTGAAGAGAAGAATATTTTTTTGTATGAAAACACACTTGCATACAATTGGAAATGATGGACCTCTTGTAATGAGATGTTCCCTACCAGAAAAAAAATCGTTTTTTATAAACCCCATTATGTATGAATAGGGAATGCAGCTTTCTCTTGATGAAAACTGTATTCATATCAGAAATGATACTTTGTTTGGGGAAGCCTCTTTGTATGTATTCTGCATTTTAGTTCTCTGCTATATACCAGTCTTTCCAGGGAGAAAGTGCTAGGTTCTTTTGTGAAATCCATGTGGCATAAATGTGGTAATGCAGCTTACTCCTACTTGTACTGTTTCCAGGAAAGAGGGAAGCAGCAGCTTTGGAATTCCCCTGTGGTACGAATTTCAACTGCACTTCATTCTTGCACAGCAGTATGTTCCAAAAGTAAACTGTACATCCTTCAGTGAAACACAGGTTGTATGAAATGTGATTTCCAGTATTGCGAGCCATTCCAGTTCTTCAATGGTAAAGTAGACCTTCTTTTGAAAACACACAGTTGCTTAAGTTTTCAACTTTTACTGACACACACCAGTGTTCCCAAGTATTAAGCTTTTCTTTTTTTTAGTGAAATGCATGTTGCACCATATGTGTCTTACAACTTTATCTGGCATTGCAGTGTTTTCAATACAAAGAATGCATTCTTTTGTGAAAAAACAGTTGCACAGGTTATAAACTTCACCGTTCTAATAAATTTCTGTGTTTCTGCATATCCTCACAGTTCAAAGCCACTTTACAGGAGGATTGATAGTCTCCTCCCATGTACTTTACTATGTCTGAAAATCCATGGGAGCATCAGCTATGGGTGGGTTCTGACTGGACGGCACATGTCATCAACTACACATGGGGTCTCCATGAAACATAATCAACTGAAGTTAACGTTTGCTTTTAACTGTTTACAAGAGTTCAGCTGTTGGAGAAAAAAATGTTTCTTTGCCTTTCCATTTTCGTAAACTTTGTCCTTATTCAAGTCTACTTTTCATTTGTCTAAGGAGCATTCACGTCGTAATGTGTTACATGTTAGACTGCTAGCTAACATAAGGGTCAGGAGTTCGAATGCCTCAGATGTTCTAAGGGGAAAATCTGTGCAGTCTCTTCCCTTGAAGTCTTACAGCGTCAGATACCCAATGGAGAGTTGAAGAGTTGGAAGTGATTTAACAGCAGTGGGCTGAGTTTGGCTTTTGCCTTTTGACACCAAAACAGCCTGTCTGGCCATCCCGAACCTCTCTTCCCCTCTCTGCTGCAGTTCATCCTGCATGCAGTTGCCAGAACCATTTTTCATAAATATTGCTTTTATTACTTCCCACTCTTGTTGAGGAGCCTGCTGTGGGTATAAACTTGAAACAGTTATTTAAGGCTTCACCTGTCTGCCTCCTTTATTCTCCCCTCCCCCGTTTTGTGTTTAAAACAGTCACCCTTCTATGCCCTGCATATGTTAACATTGTTGTTGGTCCCTCCATTTCCCCTCTTAGAAGCATCATTTTTATTAAGAGTTAATTTGAAACATAACGTCCCTGACAACTTCACACTGATAACTCCTTCATGTCTTGGCTCCATCCAGCATTGGCCTCATGTTGTTTTCTGCTCCTCAGATCAGATTTGCTGGGAAAGAGCATGAGGCTTTGGCATCTTGCAGATTTAGGTTCAGATCTCAGCACTTGCTCTTGTTAGCTGGGAGCCCTTTGAATTCATCTTACATTTCAGTGTCCTAACTTATACAATGGGAATTTTTAAAAGGGGATGGTGGCCTGGTGGTAAGTCAGAAGCTGTGCTGTAATCCCGAAGGCACTTGGTTTGAATCCGCCAGCTACTACCTGGGAGAAGGATGAGCAATCTCCTCCCATTCAATTAACTGCCTCTGAAAACCCACCAGAGCGCCAGCTTCCAACTTGATGATACAAAATCAGTAAGTATAATTCTGAAGACGCTCTGATAGTGTAGTCCATAGCATGTGGCACTGGTGAACCAAAAGGTCTCAGATCCAATTTTTGTTCCTCAGAAGAAAGATCAGAAATCTCTTCCCATTAAGCCTTAGAAACCCAACAAAGGGTCACTTTGTGTCAGAGCCAACTTAATGGAAGTGAGTTGTTTTATTATAACAAAACTAAATTTATTCTCACTGAATTAGAACTCACTCTTAGCTGACTCTCCCACAGGTTTTCAGAGGCTGTAGACCTTAATGGAAGGAGATTGATTGCCAGTCTTTCTCCCAAAGAGTTGCTCATGGATTTGAACCACCAGCAAGATACCACTTTGGGGTTGGTAAATTGAGTAGAGTAATGCATGCAATTACTATGAAATAATTTACCAAAACCCCCTAGTATTTATCTATTTTCATGATACCTTCCCTCTCCTATTTACTATGTCCCTGCTTTGTTGCTTTGCTGAACTCTATGATCCATAGGGAGCTCTGGTGGCCTCGTGGTAAGAAGCTGTGCTGTAATATCAAGGACACACAGTTCAAATTCACCAGCTGCTCCACTGGAGAAAGATGGGCAATCTCCTCCCAAATGATTATCAGCCTCTGAAAACCCATTGGAGGGTCAGCTAAGGGTCAGTTCCAATTTGATGCATAGAACAACAACAATGATAAAATCCTTAGGCGCTGCATCAGTGTATTGGTTTTCCAGCACTGCTATCACAAATGACCACAAATTGGTTGACTTACAACAGCCATTTCTTGCTGTTCTTTGTCAATTTGTTAGAGAGTCAATTATAATTTTTTCTTGCCTTTTCATATGTTTGATTATTGCTTTAAATTGACCCCTGATTACTGCTTTGGCTGTTCCACAGAGGTTTTGTTAAGTTGTATTTTCATTGTCATTTGTTTAAATAAACTTTTTAATTCCATTTTTTATTTCTTCTATTACCCATTCATGTTCAAGCAAGGTGTTGTCCAACTTCCAAATGTGATTTATCCTCTCTTTTATTCTCTTGTTATTAATTTCTAATTTTGTAACATTATAACCTGAGAAGATGCTTTGTATTATTTCTATGTTTTTAAATTTATTGATGCTTGCCTTTTGATGTAAAATGTGATCTATTCTGGAGAATGTTCCATGCACATTGGAGAAAAAGGTATACTGCACTTTCTCAAGTTGGCTTACTGTGTGGTTTAATTCTTCAACATCTTTGCTGCATTTCTTTGTGATAGTTCTTTATTTATTTTTATTATTCTTTATTTTCTTGCGAGTGGTGTATTGAAGTCTCTAATTAGTGGTGTTGTCTATTTCCATTTTCAGTTTTATTAATGTTTGTCTTGTATATTTTGCAGCCTGGTAAAACCAGGCTGCTCCTTGGAGGCAAGGATTCTGAAGCTTTGTCTGACATACTTTTGATGTTACATGGATGGACCGTGTTCTTGGAGAGGGACATCATGCTTGGGAGGGTGGAGGGACAGTGCAAGAGAGGAAGACTCTCAATGAGATGGATTGATTCAATGACTGGGGTACTGGGGGTAGGTGTGTCAGAGACAATGAGATTGACACAGGATAGAGCCGGCTTTAGGAATGTTGTAGATAAGATCACTATGATCATAGATGACTCGACAGCACATAACAACAACAACAACAACATTTAATGCATAGATCTTTATTACTGTTATGTCCTCTTGTTCTATTGACCCTTTAAATATTGTATAGTGCTCTTCCTTGTCCTTTGTGGTGGTTTTTGCATTGATATCTATTTTATCAGAGATTAATATTGCTACTCCTGCTTTTTTCTTATTGCCATTTGCCTGGTATATTTTTTCTACCCTTTTATTTTTAGTCTTTATTTTTCAGTCGTGTCTGTTGTAGACAGCATATTGATGGGTTTTCTTTTTTATCCAATCTACTACTCTTTTTCTCTTCCATGGTGCATTTAAACCATTCATATTCAGTGTGATTATGGCGAGGCAAGTTTTTATTTCTATCATTTTCTTGAGTTCTTTTTAGTATTCTTGCTGGTTACTTTGGTCCATCTTGCTTTCTCTGACACTTCAGTAAATAGGACATCTCTTAGTGTTTCCTGCAACAATGGTCTTGTTTTTACAAACTCCCTTAAGTTCAGCTTTTCTGAGAATATCTTGATCTCTCCTTCATATTTGATGGACAGTTTTGATGGATGTAGTATTCTTGGTTGACAGTTGTGATTTTTGAGTGTTTGATACATGTCATTCTGCTTTCTTCTTGCTCACATGGTTTCTCCTAAGAAATTGGCACTTAATCTTATTTGCTGTCCATTGTAGGTTAATCTTTGTTTCTCCCTAGCTTCTTTCAGAATTCTCTCCTTATCTTTGGTTCTAGCAAACTTGACTATGATATGCCTTAGTGTTTTTCTTTTGGAGTTTATTCTATAGGGTGTTTGCTCAGCTTTTTATATATACCTCCCTTTCTTCAGTATGTCTGGAAATTTTTCTTCTAGTAATTCTTCCACAACTTTCCAGGTGTCTTTATTGACTTCTTTCTGTTTTGGGATTCCAGTTATGTACATATTATTCCTCTTGATGTCCCACATTATTCATAGGCTTTCTTCTTTTTCCTTTTGTTCTGATTCTTCTTTTGCTTCTAGCAGATCAGTGGTGGAAGTTCTATCTTCTACTTCACTGTTGATTGTGGAGCCTAGTAAGTTAAAACTGTTAAAAAATCTCAAACTCTTCAGCATCCATTATGATGCTGCCAATTGGCTCAGTGCTGAGAATCTTTGTTTTCTTGATGTTGAGCTTCAATCCATATTGAAAGCTGCAGTCCTTGACCTTCTGCAGCAAGCACTTCAGATCTTCCTCAGTTTCTGCAAGCAGGGTTGTGTCATCTGCATAATGCAGATTGTTGTTGTGTCTTCCTCCAATCCTGATGCCACATTCCTCCTCATACAACCCAGCCTCCCAGATGATTGGTTCTGCATACAGATTGAAAAGGTGTGGAGACAGAATACATCCCTGGTAGACACCCTTCCCGATTTGGAACCATGCAGTGTTTCCTTGCTCTGTTCTGAAAATTGCCTCCTGGTTCAAGTGTAGGTTTCGCATAAGCACAATCAAATGTTCTGGGATTCCCATTCTTCTCAGAGTCAGTCACAGTTTGTTGTGATCCACACAGTCAAAAGCCTTTGCATACTCAGCGGAACACAGACATTCCTCTGGTACTCTCTGCTTTCTGCCAAATTTCATCTAACACTTGCTATAATATCCCTAGTGCCATGGCCTCTTCTAAATCCAGCCCACACACTGGCATTTCTCTCTTGACATGTTGCTGCAGTTGTTTTTTGGATAATTTTCAGCAGAATCTTGCTTGCATGTGATATTAATGATAATGTTCAATAATTTCGGCACTCTGTCAGGCCGCCTTTCTTTGGAATGAGAACAAATACCGATCTCTTCCAGTCAGTTGGCCAGGTGGCTGTCCACAACATAGTGAGCACAACCAGGGCAGTGTCTGTATGTTAAAATATGTCAATTGGAATGCCATCAATTCCTGGAGCCTTGTTTTTTGCAGTTCTTTCAGAGCAACTTAAACATCTTTCTTCATCACCACAGGCTCTTGCCCATACGTTGTTTCATGAAATTCTTCTGTGTCAGACAGTTCCTTCTGGTACAGTAACTCTGTATACTCTTTCCATCTTCTTTTAAAGCTTCTTGGATCATTTAACATTCTGCCCTTCGTGGCCTGAATTTGTTTTCAACTCCTTCAGCTTAAGAAATGCTGAGTTAGTTTGGCCCTTTTGGTTTTCTGACTCCAGATCTTTGCACATTTTATTATGATATCTTCCTTTGACGTTTTCTGTTCAGCTCTTTAATTTCTTGATTTCTTCCTTTAGCTTTGGCTTCTTGGTGCTCTGATGCAATATTCAGAGTCTCATCTGACATTCACTTTGGTCTTTTCTTCCTCTTCTGTCTTTGTAATGATCTTTTGCATTCTTCATGGATGATATTCTTGATATCCTCCCACAGCTCATTTGGTCTTTAACTCATTGGTGTTTAAAGCCTCAAACCTGTTCCTGAGATAGTTTTGAAATTCGAGTAGACTTAAGGTCAAATTTTGGTTCCTGTGGATCTGATTTTGTTTTCTTCAACTTCAGCTTGAACTTGCATATGAGTAGTTGGTAGTCTGTTCCGTACAAACAGCACCTGGCCTGGTTTTCACAGCTGATATTGAGCTTTTGCAGCAATATTTTCAACAGATGTATTACATTTGACTCATTTGTATACCATCAGGTAAAATCCATGTGTTGGCCTCCGTTTGTGTTTATTATAAAATGTATTTGCAACGAATAAATCATTGAATGTGCAGAATCCTATCATTCTATCTCCAGCCTCATTTCTATCACCAAGTCCATGTTTTCCAGCCACTGATCCTTCTACCTTGTTCCCAAATTTTCAACTTTTGCATTCCAGTCACTCATTACTATCAATGCATCTTGATTTCCTTCTTTCCTGTTCCCAACTTTTGCATTTGAGTCATCCATTATTATAAATGCATCTTGATTTCTGACTGCAAAAGTTGGTAGAAATCTTCTATCTCCTCCTCTTTGGCTCTAGTTGTCAGTGCATATGTTTGAATTACAGCGTTATTCACTAGACTTCCTTATATGTATACGGTTATTTTATGAGGCAGGAAATAACTTCTATTAGGAAAAAGGAGAGAGGATGTGTTTTGCATTATGTGGAGAGAAATAACTGTGCCATACTTCTGCTTGTTCTTATTTCTCATATGAGCTTTAACAAATGAGTTCACCTGAATTAATTTCTTACCTAAAATGTTGTTGTGTGCCATTGAGAGACCTTATTCACAATACCCCCTGCCCTGTCCTGAGACAATTTTACTGTCTCTGACATACCTGCCTACATTACCCCAGTCACTGTGTCAATCCAACTTATCTGAGGTCTTCCTCTCCTGTGTTATTCCTCCACCCTTCCAAACATGATGTTCTTCTCCAAAAACTGGCCAGTTTCTCCTGGCAACATGCCCAAAGAATGTGAGACAGAGTTTCAAAATCCTCTCCTCTATAGAGCAACTTGATTTCACCCTCTCCAGGACAGACCTGTTTGGTTTTTTAGCAGCCCATTGTACGTTCAGTACTCTTCTTCAGCACCACAACTCACAGAGATCAATTCTTCTTCTTACAATTGTCTTTCTGTCATCCTTATTCGTTGTCCAGCTTTCTGATGCACAGCAAGTAATTGCCTGGATCAGGTGCACCTTAGTCTCTAGACTAACATCTTTGCTCTTCAGCACTCTGGAGAAGTCCCTGACTTTATTAATCCTAGTCATCTTTTGATCTCTGGCTGCTAGTGCCAAGGGTGTTGACTGTGGAATACCAAGACAATAAAATCACCTACCAGGGTGTGTAAGGAGCCCTGGTATTGCAATAAGTAAGCACTCCGTTGCTAAATGAAATTGTGACAGATCAAGTTCACCAAATTACAACTTACGAACCCCATGGGACTATTCTGGTGGCCTAGTGGTAAGAAGCTGCACTGCAATCCCAAAGGCATGCCATTTGCATCCACCTACTCCACAAGAGAAGCATGGGAAATCTCCTTCAATGCAGTTTATCACCTCTAAAAACCTGTTATAGTGTCAGTTATGAGTCAATTCCAACTCAATGGCACACAACAACAAACAGGGTAGTTTTGCTGTATTCTGTAGAGCTACTCTATTAAGAATTGACTCAGCAACATGCATGTGAATAAATACATTTTCGTTTCATTGAATTGCATATAATTAATTGTTGGGTGCCTATTATGTGCCACGGGAGCTCTGATGGTGGAATCAGGAGTTCTGTTGCTAACCCAATGGCTGTATTTCTGGCAGTTCTAATCCATCAGAAGCTCCTCTAAGAGGGAGGACCATCTCCTTTCATTTGATTCACAGCTTCAGAAACTCAATAGAATTTCAGCTACTACGTTCATGCCAGACATCATCCTAAGGATGTATGTTAGGATACATCAATGAACACAACAGACTTGTGTTCAGTGGTATGTTGTTGTTGTTGTTGTTATGTGCCGTCGAGTCGCTTGCGACTCATAGCGACCCTATGTACAACAGCCCTAAATTCCGCTCTGTCTTGTGCCAATCACACTGTCTCTGACACTCCCATCCCAATTATCCCAGTCACTGAATCAATCCACCTCATAGAAGGCCTTCCCCTCCTGCGCTGTCCCTCCACCCTCCCAAGCATGATGTCCTTGTCCAAGGACCGGTCTCTCCTCATAACATCCGAAGTATGTTAGACGGAGCATAATGTCCTCCAAGGTCACCCATTTTGAGTAATATTGCATGAGTTCCTTGTTTTTCAATGCAGCATAGTATTCCATTGTGTGAATATATCATAGCTTTTCTATCCATTCTTTTGTTCATGGTCACTTAGGTTGTTTCCCACTCTTTGCTATTGTGAACAAAGCCATGATATAAACATGGGTGTGCATATATCTGCTTCAATGTCAGTTATGGTCTCTTTGGGGTATATTCCCAGTAGTGGAATTGCTAGGTCAAATGGTATCTCTATTTGCAACTTTTTGAGAAAATGCCGTACTGCCTTCCACAGTTACTTTGCTAAATTGGTCCACTGTGTCCAATAGTTTTCTTGCTGAGTCTTTAGTGTTTTCTAAGTATATTATCATATCATCTGCATAGAGAGAGAATTTTACCTCCTCTTTGCCAATTTGGATACCTTTTATTCCCTTCTCTTGTCTTACTGCTATTGCTAAGACTTCCAGAACTATATTGAATAAGAGAGGTGATAGTGGGAGTCCTTGCCTAGCTCCTGTTCTGAAAAGGAATGCCTTTAACCTTTCTCCATTGAGAACAATGTTGGCTCTCAGGTCTGCATAAATACTCTAATCCTATTTTGTTCAGTGTTTTAATCAGGAAAGGGTGTGGAATTTCGTCAAAGGCCTTTTCTGCATCAATTGATAGGATCATGTGGTTCTTGTTCTTTGCTTTGTCAATGTGATGAATTACATTAATTGTTTTCCTTATGTTGAACCATCCTTTCATATCTGTTATGAATCCCACTTGGTCATGGTGAATTATTTCTTTGATGTATTATTGGATTCTATTGGCCAATATTTTATTCAGGATTTTTGCATCTATGTCCATGAGAGATATTGGCCTATAGTTTTCTGTTTTGGTGGTGTCCTTTCCTGGCTTTGGTATCAAAATATGTTTGCTTCATAGAATGAGTCTGGGAGAATCCCATCTTCTTCTATTTTCTGAAATAGTTTATGTAGAATTGGTAACAGTTCTTCTCTGAATATTTGATAAAATTCACTTGTAAAACCATTTGGTCCAGGGCTTTTTTTGGCTGGAAGTTGCTGTATTACCTTTTCAATTTCTTCTTTTGTAGTGGGTCTGTTCAGATGTTCAATTTCGGTTTGTGTCAGTTTAGGTAGGTTGTGTTTTTCTAAGTATTTGTCCATTTCCTCTAGGTTTTCATATTTGCTTGAGTATAGTTTTTCCTAATACTCTAATGTTAGCTTTTTTATTTTAGTTGGCTCTGTTGTGATGTTGCCTGATTCATCTCTTATTCAGATTATTTGTGTCTTCTCCTTCTTTTCTTTTGTGAGTTTTGCTAGTGAGGTTTATCGATTTTATTGACCCTTTCAAAGAACCAACTCCTCGTTTTGTTGATAGTTTCAATTGCTTTTCTGTTTTCAGAATGTCAGTTTTTTTAGAGCGTGTCAGGTTTTCTTGCTGTTCGTTTTCAATTTGCTGGAGATATTGTGTTAGAGAGTCACTGGTCTGTTTTTCCTGCCTTTTGATGTGTTTGCTTATTGTTATAAATTGACCTCTGAATACTGCTTTGGCTGTTTCCAGAGGTTTTGGCAAGTGGTGTTTTCATTGTCATTTGTCTCAAGAAACTTTAACATCATTTATTTCTTCTAGTACCTAGCCATGTTCAAGCAAGGTGTTGTTCAGCTTCCAAATGTGTGTTTTTTTTTCTCCTTTTTCATCTTATTATTAATTTCTAATTTTGTAGCATTATGTTCTGAATAGATGGTTTGTATTATTTCTGTTTGTATTTTTTTAAATTTATTGATGCTTGCCTTGTGACCTAGAATGTGATCTATT
>NW_006400324.1:255245-259116 GCF_000299155.1 Elephantulus edwardii | reverse complement strand
CTACTCCTGCTTTTTTCTGGTTGCCATTTGCTTGGTATATTTTTCTCCACCCTCTTATTATTAGCCTGTCTTTATCTTCATTTTTCAGGTGTGTCTCTTGTAGATAACATATTGATGGATTTTGGTTTTTTTATCCAATCTGCTACTCTTTTTCTCTTCAGCGGTGCATTTAAACCATTCACGTTCAATGTGACTTTTAAGAGGCTAGGTTTTATTGCTATCATTGTGTTGAGTTCTTTTTGGTGTTGTTGCTAGTTACTTTGGACCATGTAGCTTTCTGTTATGTCGGTGAAAAGGACATCTCTGAGTCTTTCCTGCAACACTGGTCTTGTTTTTACAAACTCTCTTAGGTTCTGCTTTTCTGGGAATATTTTGATCTCGCCTTCATATTTAATAGATCATTTTGCTGGGTACAGTATTCTTGGTTGACAGTTGCGTTCTTTGAGTGTTTGATATATGTCCTTCCACTGTCTTCTTGCACGCATTGTTTCTGCTGAGAAATTGGCACTTTATCTTATCTGTTCTCCTTTATAGGTTATTCTTTGTTTCTCTCTTGCTGCTTTCAGGATTCTCTCCTTATCTTTGGTTCTGGCAAATTTAATTATGATATGCCTTGATGTTTTTCTTTTGGGGTCTAATCCATATGGTGTTTGCTGAGCTTCTTGAATATATATTCTCTCTTTCTTCATTATGCCTGGGAAGTTTTCCTCTAGTAGTTCTTCCACAACTTTTTCAGTATCTTTACTTGCTTCTTCCTTTTCTGGGATTCCAATGATATGCATATTGTTTCTCTTGATGGTGTCCCACACTATTCTCACGTTTTCTCCTTTTTCCTTCTTTTTTTGAGTCTGCTTTTTGCTCTAGCAGATCAGTGGTGACAATTCTGTTTTCAATTTCACTGGTTCTGTGTTCCATCTCTCCAACTCTGCTCTTGTGTCCCTCCATCATGTTGACAGCCTCTGAAACATTGGACCTTATATTTTGCATAGTGCATTCTTATTTTTCCAGTGCCACTAATGCCTCGTTTGTTTTCTCTGCAATGTTCTACATTGGTGTTTTGTTTTTTTGAGCTCCTCCTGGTTTTTGCTTGTAGTATCCTGTAATTCATCAAGTTTGTCTTTCATCCATTGAATATATTCAATCACTCCTTTTTTAAATTCTGTGTCAGAAAGTTCCATCAGCCTTTCTTGTTTCAGGAATACACTGATACTGTGTCATCCTTTCGGGGTGACATCTTGCTTTGCTCTTGTGTATTGTGTGGGCTAGCTTACTTTCTTCGAGACATTGATATGTTCTTGATCTGAAGACAATGCTCTAGAGATCAGTTGTGCAGCTACCCCACTTGTGTGTTTCTCTGATTCAGAGCCTGTGACGGCAATCTCTTGTTGGTAAAACAGATTAAGGTGCTCCCGATTAAAGGCAAGTTGATTGCCCAGACGTATATGCACCAGTGTGGAGCCAAATGGGGTGAGGCAGGCACAGGGTTGGGGTGAACACAAGGGCAGGTCAAACACTCGGGGGACCTTCCTCAAACCTTAGCTGTTTGAGTGTGCTCACAATTGGGGTTCCTACTCAAATTCCCGCTGTCTGTTTCCCACCCAGTTGTTTTCACTCATTGTGTCCTGCACAGTGGCACTTATGCAGGTGCCCTCACACAGCAGCCCCTGCTCAAGCAGGGTCCTGGATCCAACAGGACCTGAAAAGTCAAAGTCAAATTCCCACCGACCCACTAGCCTCTGCCTGGTCTGTAGAGTCCACAAAAGTTCAGACAGATTACAAGTAGCTCGCTTGTTTCTGGGCAGTTGGTGTGGCCCAAGAGAGCTTGGTCAAATTCCCCAGTAGTCGGCATGCCATTGGGTGCTCTCCCAGTAATTACAGTGCCCCAGAAAACCCAGTCAGGATCCTACCGACCTTTCTCCTGCCAGATTAGTTGCACAGCAGCTTGGCTGGTGGCTCTGGATGATGCCTGGATCCGCAGCAGTGCCCTGGGGTCACGGGGCTGTGGCAGGGACTGAGGCACATGGTTGTGGAGCTGCGGGGGTAGGAGGAGGAAGCAAGGGGCTGGGGGGTGGGTGGGAGCACAGGGCTGGGACACTACCACCAGGAGGTAGGGGGCGAGGCTTGGGAGGTGCTTGGGGTTTATGCAGCAGCACCCTGTGTGGTTGGGTCATATGATGGCAGACTGAGGGGGGTGGGGTGGGAGAGTCACACAGTGGTGGGCCGTCACTCCTCTGGAGTCACACAGTGGTCAGTGGTGGTCACTCCATCGGGGTTACACAGTGGCTGGCAGGCGGTTGCTCCTCACGGTCTCGTAGAAGCTGGGGGCTGTTGGTTGCTCCTCCAGAGTCACACGGTGGCAGGCGGTTTCTCCCTACTTGCTCCTGGTGGATGGGTTCCACAGTGGCTTGGCTGATGTCTTTTGGCTGGGATTCAGCTGTCCTGTGTGTGGTTCAAATTCTAGCTCTCCGGCTGCGCTGGGGTCCGGCCGAGCTGGGGTCCGGCCACTCTGGGACATTTAGAGTAACTGGCCATCAGAAATTTTCATTTCTAAGACACACAAATGTTGAGGACTTTCCTTCATAGGGTTACTATGAGTCGCCCACGACGCAACACGTAACAATAATAACATCAACATAGAGAGTGATTGGTTGGCCCAGTGGAAAGAAAGTGATGCTACCAAGCCAAAGGTGGGTGACTTTTAATCCGTGGCCCTCGGGCCTGTCTTTCATTTCTTTTGTTCAGACATTCCTCTAGGTCGTATAGCCCTGGTGTACAAGTTGCTGTACAGCAGTAACTTGTGGTTGCTGTGAGGCTGAACACTGTGACACTGATGCGTCAAATGCATTAATGGTTGGTTACCCATGGCAGATACTGTTGGGTAGAGCTCCTCAATTAAAACAAGTTGGGAACAGGAGTGGTATCCACTTATGTAATAGCTTGCCTCCGGAAAACCTATGAACCTGGAGAGAAGATGAAAGAAACACAAGTGTTGAGGACTTTCCTTTATAGGGTTGCTATGAGTCGCCTGTGACTCGACAGCACTTAACAACAACACCACAATCCAAATTATACAAAAAACAGGAAACATATCTTTAAAATATGAGAATAACCATCAACAAATATAAAATAAGTTCCATTAAATATAGTATAAAATTTGGCAAAATACACATAATTTCAACACTTTGTGGGAAAGTGATGAAATAGCTGTTTTGCTCAACTGACCTTCTGAGAACAAGAAAAAATGCTAGCCATCAAAGCAGTTAGAATTTGAGAGAGCAGAATCTTCATAAGGGCAAGCCCATTCAACTCTGCCAGCAACCTTTGGCTCATAGCTGTACATTTGTCTTCACTTTGCTATCTTTAGATTTTTACCCTCTTGTCTGCCTTTGTAGGGGTCTTATGTAGGGTCAGCATTGGTGAAGGAGAGAAAGACCCTCGACCAGGTCAATTGACACAGTGAATACCACAATGGGCTCCAGTGTGTCAGAAGTGAGAAGATGGCACAGGATAAGACAGCATTCAGATCTGTTGTTCATAGGGTGCCTAGGAGTCATATTCACCTCAACGGCACCTAGCAACAATAACAACATAAAGAAAACATTGGCAAACTGACATATGCTAATATTAAGACTACTTACTAAAAGACATGTAACATAACGAAAAAAGTTATATGATAAATGAGGAATTTTCAATTCTTAGGACTGTTGTTGTTGTTGTTATGTGCCGTCGAGTCGTTTTCGACTCAAAGCGACCCTATGCACAACAGCCCTAAATCCTGCTCTATCCTGCGCCAACCGCACCGCCTCTGACACACCCATCCCGATTACCCCAGTCACCGAATCAATCCATCTCATAGAGGGTCTTCCCCTCC
>NW_006400324.1:235825-244565 GCF_000299155.1 Elephantulus edwardii | reverse complement strand
GGGGGGGAGAAGAACGAACTGGGGATGAGAGTGGAGAAAACGGTGCAACAATGAATGAATGAAAACCCAAAATCTCTGTAAATGTTCATTAAAACTAATAGAATTTAATAAAAAAGAAAAAAAACCCCAAGAAGTCTCATAACCATGGTAACATGTTTCATCAATTTGACAACTAGTTTCATCACCCTAAAATAAGCCTCATCACCCTGACAACAAGCTCATCTCTGTGACAGTAAATCTTGTACCACGACAGTGAGCATTGTCACGCTCACAAGCCTCATCATGTTGTGGCAGAAAATGTGAGATTTAAGCACTCAGCCAATATTGGAGATTGTTGTGTTTGTTGTTGATTGTCATCTAGTCAAGCATGACTCATAATGACCCTAATGAACAAAATACCTGAAGCCTCTCTATAACTATCGTCATTTATCAAAATTCATAGAATTTCCAGAGGCATATTTTTAGGAACTGTATGCCACTCCTGCTTCCAAAGCTGTCTTACTGGGAGCTCCACCAAACACTGTCCACCATGGGTAACCATTATTGGTATTTGACATCTCAGTGGCACAAGGTTCAGCATCACAGCCCCCAGGTTACCTCAGTACAGCATATTGAAAGAAGAATGCTGGACCACCTAGAATGTTCCTCCAAAATATAATCACAACTGACTTAAAAACAAAGGCCCTCCCCAAGGTCGTGTTGGCTCTAAACAAGACATTCCTTAAAAACAACAACAACAACAACAACAACAACCCAACCAATATAGTATATTATTGTTCTTACATGCCACTGAATCACCTGCAATGTATAATGACCCTATGTACATCAGCTCTCAACTCTTCCCTGTCATATCCAGTCTCACTAATTCCTACACACCAACCCCCATTGACTCAGATACTGTATAAATCCATCTCATCTGGGGTCTTCCTCTCCTGTGCTGCACCTCCATCCTTCCAAGCATGATGTCCTTCTCTAAGGACTGGTCTCTCCAGGCCACATACCCAAAGTATGTGAGATGGAGCTTCAAAATCCTAGCTTCCAAGGAGAGACTTGGTTTCACCCTTTCAAAGTCAGACTGATTTGTTTTCTTGGCAGTTCATGATATGTTTAAGACTCTTCTCCAGCACCACAACTCGAAGACATCTATTCTTCTTCAGTCCTCCTTAGCCATTGTCCATCTCTCTGAAGCATAAGTAATTAAGACCATAGCCTGGATTAGGCATACCTTTGTCTCTAGACTGACATCGTTGCTTTTCAGCACTCAGGAGATGTCCATGACAGCATATTTTCCCAATGCAATTTGTCTTTTGATTTCCTGACTGCTGGTGTTAAAGAGTTTTGATTGTAGAACCAAGCAAGCTGGCTGTTTTTGCTAACAACCTCAATCTCTTCTCCATCTATTATGGTGCTGCCAATTGGCCCAGTGTTGAAGATCTTTGTTTGCTTGATTTTTGCACTTCAAATTGTACTAAAGACTACAATCCTTGACCTTCTGCAGCAAGCACTTTAAGTCTTCTTCAGTGCCAGCAGGAAGCAAGGTTGTGTCTGCATATGATAGGCTGTTGATGAGTCTTCCTCCAATCTTAATACCACACTCCTTATCATAAAGCCCTGCTTCCTAAATGTTCTGCATACAAAATAAAAACGTATGGGGACAGGATGCATTCTTGATGCACACTTTTCCTGGTTTTGAATCATGTAGTGTTTCCTTGGTCTGTTCTGAGGACTCTTTCTTGGTCCAAGTATGTTGTTGTTTGTTGTTAAGTGCCGTTGAGTCGCAGGCGACTCATAGTGACCCTATAAATGAAAGTCAATGATAATTCCTGTACAACTTTCGTCCTTTCTCTAGGTTCATAGGGTTTCCAGAGGCAAGCTATTATGGAAGTGGATGCCACTCCTGCTTCCAAGCTTGTTTTAATTGGGAGCTTCACCAAACACTGTCCACCATCGGTAATCATTCTCGCATTTGACTCATCAGTGTCACAGTGTTCGGCTTCACAGCAACCATGAATTACCTCTGTACAGCAAGGGGACATATCAGGGTTACATGACCTAGAAGAATGTTTCACCAAAAACAATTAAAAGTAGGCCTGAGGGCTGCAGAATAGAGTCATCCACCTTTGGCATGGGGACATGGCTTTTTGTCCACTAGGACAACTGCTCTTTCTCTGCTGGTGGTGGTGGTGGTGGTGTTAAGTGCCGTCTAGTCGCAGGCGACTCATAGCAACCCTATGAACAAAAGTCCTGGACACCTCCTGTATAACATTCTTCCTTTCTCCAGGTTCAGTCCTTTGTCCAAGACTTTCGTTCATAGAGTCACTATGAGTCACCTGCGACTCGACAGCACTTAACAATACCACCAGCAGCAGCAGAGGAAGAGACAGCAGTTGGCCAGAAAGCTATGCTCCCAAGCCAAAGGTGAGTGAACTAACACAGTCTCATAAGACCACTATTATAGAATGAGTACAAGGATCTAAGGAGGGGAGGGGTCTTACTCATAGGGTCACACAATTTGGTAAGTTGAGGGAGGAGTGGGAAGAGTGGAGGAAGATCCAGTGTTAAAAACAATGTATACAAACTTTGTAAATAAAACAGTATATTGTTGTTAAGTGCTGTCGAGTCATAGATGACTCATAGTGACCTTATGAACAAAAGACCTCAACAACTGTGTAACTTTCATCGTTTCTCCAAGTTCATAGAGTTTCCAGAGGCAAGCTATTTCAGAAGTGGATGCCACTGCTGCTTCCAAACTTGTTTTAATAGGTAAGCTCCACCAAACATTGTCCACCATGGGTAACCATTATCATATTTGATGCATCAGTGTCACAGTGTTCAGCATCACAGACAGACTAGTGCTATACCACTTAGAAGAATGTTTGACCAAAAACAAAACTAGGCCTGAGGGCTGCAGATTAAAATCACCTCTTTTGACTTGGTAGCATAACTTTCTATCTACCAGGCCCACAGAGCTCGATGTTGGTGGTGGTGTTGTTAAGTGCCATTGTATCATATAAAATAGTAATAACAAAAATTTTAAAAAATTTAGTCTTGGAATATCAAAAGAAAAAATACACAAAACTTTATTTCCATGGATAAGCTAGAATAGGTGATCACCAAATATCAAATGTCCATGTTTCATTATCCAGTCCAAATACTAAAGCAAAACTGATGAGATAATTATTTTTATTCACTAAGAATAGTGATCATAATAAAAGCCATTCTTACCTGTTGAGTACAGGTTTCTCAAGGTTTCCATCATCACTTCTCTGTAGAGTTTTCTCTGAACAAGTCCCATAAAAGTGCACTCTTCTTGACTACATCTTCAATGACCACTGAGTCCTAAATAATTCCAGAATTCTGGATCAACAAAATAGCATAAACCTCAATGTTTCTAAGAATGAAGGATGAGTTTGATAGTTTTGGGGAACTGAGAATTCAGAGGTATATGACATACGTTTTTAATACTCTTGGCTCCACAATCAACACTCTTAACACAAGCAGTCAGGAAATCAAAAGATGAATTGCACTGGGAAAATCTGCTGTCAAGGACCTTTCCAGAGTGCTGAAAAGCAACAATGTCAGTCTAGAGACTAAGGTACAACTAATCCAGGCCATGGTCTTCTCAATTACTTGTTATGCTTCAGAGTTGGATAATGACTAAGGATGACAGAAGAAGAATTGATGCCTTAAAAAAAAAAAAAGAATTGATGCCTTTGAGCTGTGGTGCTGGAAAAGAGTCTTGAACACTGCCAAGAGAACAAATAGGTCTACCTTGGAGATAACAAAACCAAGTTTCTCCTTGGAGGCTACGATTTTGAAGCTCCATCACACATACTTTAGGCACGTGGCCAGGAGAGACTTATCCTTAGAAAAGGACATTATGCTTGGAAGGGTGGTGAGACAGCCCAGGAGAGGGAGACCCCGGATGAGATGGATTGATACAGTACCTGGGGCAATAGGGATCGGTGTGTCAGAATTAGTGAGACTGGCTCAGGACAGGGCAGGGTTCAGAGCTGCCATATATAGGATGTGTCATAGGCAATTCAATGGAACATAACAGTAATAATTACTACTCTAGGATAGTTTTTATGGCTTTGTTTGTTGTTTTTGTGTGCCACTTGTTTTCGTGAACCATTTTACAGAACTGTTGTTTTGTTGTTTATCTGAGTTGGCTGACCCACAGCTGACTTTCTGACTGCATTTTTAGAGGCAGTACATCAAACAGAAGACTGCTCATTTTTCTTCTGCGGAGCACCTGGTGAATATGCAGAACTCCTCGCCATTAAGCCACCAGAACTCCATTATTTTTTGTTTGTTTGTTTTTTTCTTTCAGAACACAACAATTAAAAATCAGCAAGAGCCACAGAAAAATTCTCGTTTAGACATACTTTGATATATAGAAATACTTCTGTTAGAATATTACATGTTTCCATAACATGAATCATTCAATAAAACACAGATGAAGGTAGAATGATGTTATTAATAAATATGAAACACTGCAGAATGGAAGAGTGCTATTTTTGCCCCTTAAAATCTTGGGAGGGCCAGAGCCCCAAACTGATACCTATGCTCCTGAGCTGATCACATTTTCTTGAACTTCAGGAGATTACAAGTGTGGCTGGACCACCTTCAAAGATAATATTCTTTGTGGGAGAATTGTGAAATTTTATATGTCAGGCACTTATTTTTAAAAACCTCAATTGTTCTGTGGTCTTCCTTGTACCTTTTGTTTAAAAATTGAAAACTGTGATGTAGTTGGTCTATTGTTCAAAATGAGTTTCCTAAACCATTGACTCAGCAGGAACATGCAAATAGGATGTGTTAGTCTTTTCACAAGAGATTAGTCTAGTTTTTACCATTCTAAAAGGAACAAAGACAAAGTTGGAAAACACAGACCAGGTAACAAAATGAGGCTGGAGACAGATTTTGAACAATGAATGACTGACTACTCAATGCAAATATCTTTTTTTGAAGACCATAATGGTGACTATACACATGGACTTCACCTGATGGGCTACACAAGAATCAGATTGACTATGGAAAGAGTCAATGAAGCAGCTCACATCAGCGGTCAAACCAAGCCTGGCACAGACATGGAACAAACCATAAATTACTCATAAGCAACTTGAAAATTAATTTAAAAATCATCTCAATAATAGACTTGACACTCTGAACACTAATAGATGAGTTGCAGATGACATCAAGTATAGCATCCATGGAGAAAGCAAAAAGTCCTTACAAAGACAAGATTAAAAACAAACCAACCCCAAAATGTATGTTAGAAGAGAATCTGAAAATTTCACTACAATGTAGAGAGGCCAAAACAAAGGGAAGAAATGCTGAAGTAAAGGAGAGGAACACAGACTTCAAAAGGGAACTCAAGGACAAAAATCATAACAAACTGTGAAAAAAGTTGGAGTTTGAAAATCAAAAGTGTAAAATGCCTTCATCATTTCTCAAGCTGAGAGAACAGAAAAACAAATTCAAGCCTTGAGATATAATACTGAAAGACTGTAAAGCCAAAACCTTGAATGACCAGGATGCATGGAAAAAAAGATGGAAAGAATATACAGAGTCACTGTGCTAAAAAGAATTAGTCAGCACTGAAACATTTCAGGAAGTAGCATATGATCAAGAAGGTAATAAGGAAGGTGTTCCAGCTGTACTGAAGGTATTGGCACAAAATAATGTTCTAGGAACTGACAGAATATTAACTGGCATGTTTCAAAAGACAGATGCAGCCCTGGAAGTACCCATTTGTCTATGTCAAGAAATTTGGAAGACGTAGCCACCTGTTTGTTCTTACGGGGGGGCGGGGGGTACAGATGATGCATTTAACTATATAATGAAAATATGACCTTGAGTCTATCCTACCTGAATTTCAAAACCATCTCAGGAACAGGTTTGAGGCCTTGAGTGAAGACCGGACGAGCTGTGGGAGGATATCAAGAGTATCATCATGAAGAATGTAAAAGGTCATTACAAAGACAGAGAAGGAAGACAAGACTGAGATGAATGTCAGAAGAGACTCTGAATATTGCAACAGAGCACAGGGAAGCCAAAGCAAAGGGGAAACTCAAGATATTAAGGAGCTGAACAGAAGGTTTCAAAGGGCAGTGCAGGAAGACAAAGTAAAGTATTATAATGAAATGTGCAGAGTTGGAGTCAGAAAATAAAAAAGGCCTAACTCGCTTGGCATTTTCTAAACTGAAGGAACTAAAGAACAAATTCAAGCCTCGAGTTGCAATACTCAAGGTTGCTTTGGGCAGAATATTAAATGATCCAGGAAGCATTAAAAGAAGATGGAAAGAGTATACAGAGTCATTGCACCAAAAGGAATTGGCAGACACAGAAGAATTAAATGAAACATTTGAGCAAGAGCCTGTGGTGATGAAGGAAGAAGCTCAAGCTGCTCAGAAAGAACTAGCAAAACACAAGGCCCCAGGAATTAAAAGTATACCAACTGATGTATCTCAACAAACAGACGCTATTCTGGATGTGCTCACCAAATTGTGCCAAGAGATCTGGAGGACAACCACCAGACCAACTAACTGTAAGAGATCTATATTTGTTCCCATTCCAAATAAACGTGGAAATTACTGAACAGTATCATTGATATCACATGCAAGCAAGATGCTGCTGACGATTATCCAAAAACGAATGAAACAGCTCATCAATAGAAAACTGCCAGAAGTGCAGGCTGGGTTTAGAAGAAGCCGTGGTACTAGGGATATTATAGCTAATGTTGGAGAGATCTTGGCTGAAAGCAGAGGGTATCAGAGGAATGTCTGTGTTTCACTGACTACACAGTGGATAATAAACAACTGTAGCTGACTCTGAGAAGAATGGGAATGCCAAAATACTTGCTTGTGCTTTTATGAAACCTATAGTTGGACCAGGATGCAGTCGTCAGAACAGAGCAAGGAAACATTGCATGGTTCAAAATTGGGAAGGGTATGTGCCAGGGATGTGTCCTATTTCCGTAACTTTTCAACCTATATGCAGAACAGATTATCTGGGAGACTGGGCTTTATGAGGAGAAATGTTGCATCGGGATTGGAGGAAGACTCATCAATAATCTGTGCTATGCAGATGATATACCCTGCTTGCTGAAATGGAGGAGGATATGAAGTGCTTGTTACAAAAGGTCGAGAACTGCAGCCTTCAACATGGATGGAAGCTCAACATCAAGAAAACATCTCTCACCACTGGGCCACTGGCAACATCATAATAGATGGTGAATAGATTGAAATTAATAGCTTTAGTTTGCTTGGCTCCACAATCAACAGTCTTGGTACCAGTAGCCAGGAAATTAAAAAACCAATTGCATTGGGAAAGTCTGCTGTCAGAGACTCAGAACCATCTCCAAAGCACTGAAGAGCAATGATATCAGTCTGGGGACTAAGGTACACCTGATCCAGGCCATGGTCTTTGCAATTACTTGCTATGCATTAGAAAGCTGGACAATGACTAGGGATAATAGACAAAAGGAGAATTGGTGTCTTTGAGCTGTAGTGCTGGAGAAGAGTATTGAATATACAATGGAGTATTGAGGAAGTAGCTAAGAAAATACGCCGTCCCCTTTTTCTTATGAATCAGGGTGAAGTCTCTCTCAGAGAGGAGTGATAGGGAATGGCAAAGGACACACTGACAAAGGAGATTAATCAGAACTGGTTTTGGCAAGCACTGTGGCAATGGGACAATTAAAACAGACTTTCAAGGGGGAAAAAAGAGGAATGAACTGGGGGGGTAGAGAAAATAGTGCAACAATGAATGAAGGGAAATCCAAAATATCTGTAAATGTTCATTAAAATTAATAAAATTTAATAAAAAATATATTAAAAAAACCAATGCAAAACAAAATAAAACAATGGAGTATTGAATATACAATGGAGAACAAACAGGTTCATCCTAGAAAGGGTAAGACCAGGCTGCTCCCTGGAGGCAAGGATTTTGAAACATTGTCTGACATACTTTGGACATATTGCAAGGCAGGACCAATATTTGGAGAAGGATGTCGTTCTTGGGAGGTTGAAAGGACAGCGCAAGAGAGGAAGAAGACCCTTGATGAGATGGATTGATTCAGTGACTGGATCATTAGGGGTGAGTGTGTCAGAGACAGTAAGACTGGCATAGTAGTAGGGTTTGGGGCTGTTGTACGTAGGATCGCTACGAGTCACAGGCATGTAACAACAACAAAAACATCACTAATAACACCTTACACAAATATTGATGAAGATTATAAAAAATGGGTAGAACAGTATATTGTTAAGAAACTTTCAAAAATTAAAGCTGCATTCAGAAAAGGTTATTGGATGAGGAATATCACTGCTGATGTCTGATGGATTCAGGTTGAAAACAGAGATGCAAGAAGGCTGAATGGTATGTATGACTGGAAGCAATGTATATGGGTATTAATCAATACAGTTAATGTGTTTAAAAGAATTATGCTAGGTTTCTGCATTGAGGAAAAAAGTTATCATGGCTGTAAAAAAAAATTATGTCTCAAAAGTCTTGAAAATAGAAGCAAGTACAAGAATGTAAAGCAAACAATTTATCACTGTAACAATGTGTGAAAGTTTATCTTTTTTTGCCAAATAACAACCAATAGTTTTTATATAGCCATCTTGAAGTACAATATTGTCAGTGACAGGATAATGTCTATACGCATACAAGGAAGTCCAGTGAATACCACTATCATTCAAATATATGCACCAACAACCAGAGCCAAGGAAGAGGA
>NW_006400324.1:227293-233370 GCF_000299155.1 Elephantulus edwardii | reverse complement strand
TGTCGGAGACAGTGTGATTGGCACAGGACAGAGTGGAGTTTGGGGTTGTTGTACATAGGGTCGCTATGAGTCGCAAGCCACTCGACGGCACATAACAACAACAACAAGGAAAAGAAAAGGAGCTATGGTGGAATATCTGGTAGAAGAGTTGAATCCACTGGCAGCTCTAAGAAAGATGGACAATCTTCTCATGCAATTTACAGCTTCCAAAAACACCTTGGAGAGTCAGCAATGAACAAGTTCTGAATTGATGGCAATTAGTTTTAAAAAAAACATGCAGACAGATGAATTTGTTATTTTGTTCCTGAATGGTCTATCACAATGTAGAACAATCCAAACAATACAGAAAAAGCCAAATTCCTAAGAATAAGGGAAAATGTCAAATCCAAGGACAGATTGCTGATTGGTTAATGCACTGTGTAGAAATTATTCAATCATGTATATTTTTTGTTTTTGCACAAAATAATGCTGGCTCCAGCAATTTTTTGTTATGTTGTTAATGTGTCATCAAGTCAGGATTGACTTATATCTGATCCTCAGATATATAAGTCTGAGTTTTTTAGAGGCTGTATATCACACAGGAGAATGCTCATCTTTCTCCTGTGGAGGTACTGGTGGATTTGAATTGCATGCCTTTGTGTTGGTCGCAGAACCACTAAGCCACAAGCGCTGTCTGCAGTTTTAAATTACTTGAGATACAATCTATGATTTGCCTGCCAGATTAATTAATTAATTAATTAATCAATCAATCTATCTATCTCTAGGACAAGGATGTATTTTGAGCACATTAGTTAACAATTATTTAAAGAATAAAGTTTTATAGTCTAGTGTATGTGTATTTGTAATATGAAGGGTTAACTTAGAATGCCTCAGTATCAAATTGCTCCATTTGAATAGCCACTCTGACCACACGTCAAAATACCTCCACAAAAAATGACATCCAAGGTGGAATGGTTAAATTATGGCTCATTCCATACAAACAGAAGCAAATCAGTGAAATTCTTACACTTCATACAGATGATGTTGGTTCGAGTCCCAGCTAACACACTTCATGAACAATCAACATTCTTCTCTTAGGGGAAGCTTGCACGTTGCTATGATGCTTAACAGGTTTCAGCAGAACCTCCAGCCTAAGGCAGACTAAGAAAAAATCTGGCGCTCAACTTTTTTAAAAAAAAAAAAACAACAAAACAAAAAACAGCCAACAAAATCCTATGGCTCAAAATGGTTCAATCTCCAATCGCATAGTCAGTCTTAAGACTGGGGAGCATATTTCATTGTGCTCCAAGTTGCCACGAAGCTAATTCAACAGCCTAAAGAACATAGAGTAAAATTCTACACACCTATTAAAATAACTGGTATTCTAAGTATTGCTATGGAATGAGGACAAGATAGAAAATAAAACTAAGGCTGCATCTCAAATTGTGCAGTGTACTTCCACAATGAAAAGAGGAGTCAGAGGAAAGTGGGCAATAAGCAATTTGTGCCATGCAAGGGTACAGATAGTTGTCTCTGGAAAGGCAGTGTTAGAAAGCTGTTGAGTTTGCTATTTTCACATACATGCTGTGTTTAGCATATGCCAGGTACCTTTCTCATGCTAAATCCTCAAAACAGCCCTGTGAGGTTAAGTACCTCATCTCCCTTGTCATATAGAAGCACAGAGCTCACATGGTTAGTAAGCAGATTTGGGGTTCAAACCCAAGGACTTTGGCTCCAGTCAATCAACATGCCACACTGCTGCTTAAAGAGATCTTGCCTCAGGTTGCAGAAGTGTAGCTAACACATTTGACATCAAGAGTAGTAGACTGTGTATTTTTGGTTTTATTTGGCAGTCTCTTTATACCTTGGACTAGCACTTCTAAGCATGATCCCAGTTTGTCTCTTATGAACGTTACGGTTTTGGGCTTTACTCCCAGTTCTCTGATCTCCCTCGTGTTGATTTTTGTCTATGTGGATTCTGTTTCAGCTTTCTGCAGGTGGAAGTCAAGTTTTATTGAAGAGGTTGTCATTTTTTAGTATCAGTTGATCATAGCTGGGTCTGTTTCTGGGTTCTCAATTCTGTTCCATTGATCTGTATGCCTGTCATTGTACCAGTACCATGTTGTTTTGGTTACTAATGAGGTCAGGGAGTGCTATGGCTCCAACCTCATTTTTGTTTCTCAGATGTGTTTTGCTTATTCAGGGTCTCTTGCCTCTCCTAATAAATTTTACAATTTCCCTTTCAATCTCCTTGAGAAATGAATTTGATAACTGGATTGGGATTAAACATGTAGATTGCTTTTGGTAGGTTGTCATTTTCCCCATACTGGGTCTTTCTATTGTGTATTACAGAAATGATCTGCAATTTTCTTTATATAGGTTTTTTTTTTTTAAACTCTAGTTAGGTTCACTCCCAAGTATCTCAATTTGTGTTTGGCTATTGTAAATGGTATTGCGTTCTTCATTTCCTTCTCTGAATTCTCTTTATTTCTGTAGAGAAATCCTATTGATTTTTGGACATTGATCTTATAATTGGCCTATTAACAGTTTTTCTGTTGAGTCTTTGGGTTTTTTTCTGTGTACACTATCATATGATCTGCATATAGTGACAGTTTAACCATCTCTTTGCTGATCTGGATGCCTTTTATTTCCTTCTCCGGTTGTACTGCCCTAGCAAGCACTTCCAATACAGTACTGAAAAGAAGTGGTGACAGTGGGCATCCTTGTCTGGCCCCTGTTTGCAAGAGGATAAAATTGATGCATGGGACCTTCTAAAGATTAAATCCCTATGTGCATCAAAGACTTTTTCCAATATCATCTCAGACAAAAGTCTTATAACAGAAGTTTACAAAACACTCCTAGGCCTCCATAAGAAAGAGACTGGTAATCCAATTACAAAATGGGCAAAAGACATGTAAAGAATTTTCACAGAGGAAGATATTTAAATGGCAAACAGACACATGAAGAAATTCTCCAAATCCTTGTCAATAAGAGATGCAAATAAAAACCACAATGAAGTACTATCTCACTCTAGTAACAGTGGCAAAGTTTAACAGGGCAACAAGTAATAGATGTTGGAGAGGATGTGGTGAGAAAGGAACATTGTTGGTGGGATTGTAAAATGGTACAACCATTCTGTAAGGCAGTTTGGTGCTTCCTCAAAAAGCTGAACATAGAAATTCGTTATGACCCAGCTATTCCACTATGTGGAAAATATCATGAGAACTGAGGCACAAACTGAGATTTGTATATCAATGTTCATAGCAGCATTATTCACCATTGCCAAGAACATAGAAAAGGACAAAATATCCAACCACAAACGAATGCATTGAGAAATTATGATACATTCACACAATGGAACACGATGCAGCATGTAAGAGCAATGATTTTGTAAATTATTACCTAACTTGGGAGGGACTGGAGAGCATTATGCTGAGTGAACTTGGTCCCACAAGGATATTGTATAAAAACATTATTGTAGAATAAGGATCCAAGAGAGGTGGGAGAAGGCAGAAGAGAGAGATGAGGATATGCAAGGGAAGAGGGAAATTTATCTCGGGGTTGTACAATTTAATGGGGGCAGGGTGAGGGAAATGGAAAGAATTTGTTCTTAAAAATAATGTATTCAGGGCCACCTTGGGGCCCGGCGCCGGCTGGTGGCGCTGAGGGGTCGCTGAAGGGGTCTTGGCGGCGTCTGTTGGAGCCGTTCCCTCCCTGGGCCGCGGGGGAGGCATGAGCGTGGACTCTTTTTGCCTCCAGAGCGGTGGCGGCGGGAGCGGCGAGGGTAGAAGGCGCCACGCAGAGGGCAACGTCCAGGGAAGCCCCGGGGGACAGCAGGGCAGGAGATGTGCCTGTCCTTAGCGGCACAGGAAGCAGCATGCACCCCGATGGCACCGACAGCAGCGGCGCCGGCCTCAGCTCCACCTCGGCCGCAGGCGCCGGCGCCCGCTCTGGCCCGGGCGTCCCGAATGAGCGGCGCCCCGAGCCCCGGGAGGACGCGGAGGCGGCGGCGACGGCGCCGCCGGGGCCCCTGGGTAGCTGACTCGGCTTGGCGCCCGCGGCAGAGGCTGCATTCGCCGCCATGTGCCTCTCTTGCCTGGTGGCCGACTGCTGGATGGCGGCAGGAGGCGGGGGGCCATGCGCCGTCCTGCTCAGGCTCCTCCTGTACCTGGGCTGCTCTGCGGCCGCCTGCCTGCTGGGGACCGCCTGCCTGCTGGGGACCGTACTCGCCCTCCTGTGCCACAGCCGCCGCGCACCGCCGCCCGACTTCACCGCCGCCTGGAACCGGCTGGCCGCGGTCGCCCGTCGGCCTCCGGAGAGTCCTATGTGTGGAAATGCAAATGAGTCAGTTCAATCTGGAAGAGTTGTAATTTCTCATAACATGGATAAAGCTCTGAAAGAAGGGTTCGACTACGTTTACAGAGATTACATTCTCTCCTGGTATGGGAACCTCAGCAGAGATGAGGGACAACTTTACCATCTGCTCTCTGAAGACTTTTGGGAAATTGCCAAACAGCTGCGCAACAGACGGAGTCATGTGGATGTGGTGAAAGTTATCTGCAACGATGTTGTGAGAACTTTACTCACTGATTTCTATGACCTGAAAGCGGCTAATGCCAGACATGAAGAACCACCAAGGCCCTTTGTGCTGCATTCTTGGATTAGGAACTCAGATGATGAAGTAAGATTCCTCCAAACAAGTTCTCGGGTTCTGATGTTTTGTCTCCTCCCCTCAAAGGATGTCCAGTCTCACAGCTTACGCATAGTGCTTGCAGAAATTCTCACAAAGTTCTGAAACCAGTAGTGGAGTTGCTAAGTGATCCAGATTATATTAACCAAATGCTCCTCGCCCAGTTGGAGTACAGAGAACAGATGAATGAACATCATAAGAGAGCCTACACCTATGCTCCTTCTTATGAGGAATTCATCAAGCCTTATTAACAGCAACTCCGATGTTGAGTTCCTGAAGCAGCTAAGGTATCAAATTGTAGTGGAAATAATCCAAGCGACTACAATTAGCAGCTGTCCCCAACTGAAGAGAAACAAAGGAAAGATCAGGTTTATCATCTTCATTGTCCATCTTTTCTTGGTTACTGTTGTCAGACTAAGTGTTAAGGACTGTAGGAAGCAAATCTTATTTCTCTGTGACCTTTGGATATCCTCCCCCCAAGTTTTATTTTAAATATTATTTTGTTGTTGAGAGTTGTTAAGTGCCATCAAGTTGAGCACAACTCATAGCGATCCTATAAACAAGACATCTGAACCCTTTTCTATAACCCATTTCTCTAAGTTCATAGAGTTTCCAGAGGATGTTGTTTAGGAAGTGGGTGCCATTCCTGCTTCCAAGCCTGTCTTAATTGGGAACGCCACCAAACACTGTTTACCGTGGGTAACCATTATGGCATTTGACACACCATGGCACATGGTTCAGATCACAGCAACTCCAAGTTCCTTTACTACAGTAAATTGACAGCCAGTGCTGTACTACTTAGAAGAATGTTGCTGAGAGTACATGTAGGAAAACACATCAACCATTCACAGTTTTTAATTGTACAGTTTAGTGACATTGATTATATTTTGTGTAACTATTGTCACACTCCATTTTTGAGCTTTTCTTCCCTTATCAACTAAACTAATGTCTTCCTAAGATCCTTTCCAGTCAACTTTTGAGGTGCTGTTGTCAATTTGATCCTTCATAGGTCTTAAGAATGTAATGCTTTTGACAGGAGTCCAGAACGAAGGCTGCACAGTGGAGTGGACTTGGCGGGAGGGATTGTATAACAAGGCAAGAATTTTTCTTTTACCTTTCAAAAGAAGAGTGAACTAGTGGGGAGGGGTGAGCAGGGGGAAAAATGCAACAATGAATGAATAGAAATTCAAAGTCTCTGTAAACTTTCATTAAAATTGACTCGTGTACTTTCAACTTGTTAGTTAAATTTGTGTCTTCTAGGCTGCAACACTTCCATGATACATCTTCAAGGATATGAACATGTATGGCTAAGCATAATTGATAACAGTGCATCTAAATTCCAAAATCAATCTCCATAATAGTCTATGTGTTTCCTATTGCCAAAGGGGCCCTTTAGAGTAGTGAGAGA
>NW_006400324.1:225382-227066 GCF_000299155.1 Elephantulus edwardii | reverse complement strand
GAAAATAGTGCAACAATGAATGAACGAAAACCCAAAATCTCTGTAAATGTTCATTAAAATTAATAAAATTTAAAAAATTAATAATACAAAATAAAAAAGAGAAACACACACACACACACACACGTATTCAGCTCTGGAGAAGGAGGTGCGTTTCTCCTGCCTGTAACTGTCCAGGCCAGAGGGATTCTGAAGAGAACCGAACAGACAGCAGAAGGCCTGTAACGCTTCCCAAGGGCAAGGCTGAGCTCTAGTGGAGCGCAGGGGGCGAAAGGGTTCCGAGGATTTGAGGACTATCATCGTCCAACGCTCTTTCCTGCCACAGCAAAGGAGTCCAGGTCAAAAAGTTGGCCTTGAGCAGAGTACAGTTCCCAGAGGTACAGACTACAGTTCCCAGAGGTCTGTGGGGAAACACCATCTTTATAAACTTGGACTTTGGTGGGAAATCTGCAAGGACAATGGAGGGAGTGCCGGGCCAGGGCTTGGGACCCAGCCACCCCACATCCAGGAAGACAATCATATATGCCACATTTATAAGATTTATCAACCTCCCCTAAAATACTCATGTACCATTGAGGATTAAGTTGTGGGGAATCAAACTGGTTTCTGGCCTGAGTACTAGGGCCCACTAACTCAAACAACAGGAGATCCTTAGCATATCTAAAGAGTGGGGAAGCTATTCCAGAAAGGGAACAACAGACTTCCTCCTTGATTATTTAGGTTCCCCTGAGCCCCTCCCCACATGTATCAATGTGCACTTCCTCCCTCCCCACTCATGTGAGCGCTGGAGTGAGCACACACCCTCTACGCATCTACTCTTGTTCCTGCCCAACCTTCTTCTGGAGCACTGACGTCAAATAAAAAACCAGCTACCACCTCAGACACGAAGAACTCTGCCACACCGATGGCCCGTAGAAAGCAGAGTGCTTCACTTGTCCCACCAGCCCAAAGCAAGATATCAACACAGTAGCAATGGATTTCCTGAAGCCAGAAAGCCTGGTGGAACTTTCTGACACTGATTTTAAAAGAACAATGATTGAATATTTTCAATGGATAAAATAGAAACTGGATGAATTACAGAATAGTGCTAGCAAAGATCAGGAAGAGCTTAAAAAAACAATCCAAAACAATGCAGAGAAAACAAATGAAGCATTACAGGCACTGGAAAAACAAGAAACTGTGATCCAAAACATGAAATCTAAGGTTTCTGATGCTGTCAACATGATGGAGGGACATATGAATAGAAGTGAAGAGACAGAAAACAGAATCAGTGAAACAGAAAATACAATTGTCACCACAGATCTGACCGAGAAAAAAGCAGAATCCAAAAAGAAGGAAACAGAAGAAAGCTTAAGAATAATGTGGGATACCATTAAAAGAAATAACATCCGCATCATAGGAATCCCAGAACGGGAAGAAGCAAGTAAAGGCACTGAAAAAGTTGTGGAAGAATTACTAGAGGAAAACCTTCCAGGCATAATGAAGAATGACAGGATATATATCCAAGAAGCTGAGCGAACACCATATAGAATAGACCCTAAAAGAAAAAACACCAAGGCACATCATTGTCAAATTTGCTAGAACTAAAGCCAAGGAGAGAGTACTAAAAGCAACGAGAGAGAAACAAAGAGTGACCTATAAGGGAGAACAGATAAGATTAACTGCTGATTTCTCAGGGGAAACCATG
>NW_006400324.1:218432-220612 GCF_000299155.1 Elephantulus edwardii | reverse complement strand
AATAAATTTATTAAAAATGTATTCAAATTTTGTAAATAAACTAGTAGAAAAAAAAAGTAGTAGAAGACAAACTGTTCATATCTACTACTCAGTTCTATTGAAAATTTGCCACCTGTGTATTACCTAAAGGTGCACCTGATTCAGGTCATGGCCTTTTTCAATCACTTGCTATGCATCTGAAAACTGGACAATAAATAAGAACTGATGAAGAAGACAGTGATGGGGGAGAGCACTGAATTGCATTACCAAAAAAAGTGGTGTGTTCTGGAGAAGGTTCAGTCATAGTGCTTCTTGGATGCAAAACTAATAAAGCTTCATCTCACATACATTGGTCATGTTTCTTGGAGAGGGACACCATGTTTGGAAAAGTGATGGATCAGTGAAAGAAAAGACCTTCAACTGGATGGGCAAACATTGTCTACAGATGATGAGGATGGTACTGGTCAGAGTTCAGACTTGTTCACAGGTCTAGAGGATATTTTCCATTTGGCAGCACCTAACAACACACTGAACTCATAAACTCATCATTCCCTTGTGTGCTATCAAGTCAGAACTTACTCTCCATTGGCTTTTCAGAGGCAGTAAATTGCACAGATTGTTCATCTATCTCCCACAGGGTAACTTGTAGATTCAAACTGTGCCTTAAGTTGGTAGCACTAAATTCTTAACACTAGGTTACCAAAGCTCCCTTCTCCAATTTATACACTTGACTGTTTGCTCTTATGGGTACAAAACTGATCTGTCAGTCTGCTGTGTTGTGGGGAGTAACTTGTATACTACTGCTTATTTTTATAGTTTTTGTAGGTCTATGTTTGCTTATTTACAGTTTTACGGGTACAACAAGGTCGGTTTACTGTAAGTGGATGATTTGTGTGATGCCGGAAGCTATGCCACCTGTGGTCACCTATTGTAGACAGGTTTCAGTGGAGCTTTCAGACTCAGACTAAGCAGCAAGATGGACCATTGACTTCTGAAGCAACAGGCTGTTGAAAAACCCTGAGTAACAAAGGAACACTTTAGAGATAATACCACAAGTAGAGCCCCTTAGATTGGAAGAAACTCAAACTCAGGAAAAACATCTGCAAGCATTCATTAATAATTGGGACATGGGATGCATGAAATAAAATCTAGAAAAAAATTTTAAGTTGTAAAAAAGGAAAGGAAGTGGAACTCATAAAGACCAACGTCTTAGGCAGTGGTGAGCAGATATGGATGGTATTGACCCATTTTTAAATCAATTATAAGACCTTCTAGGCAGGAATGACAAAATGAGAAAGATGCATTCATAGTCAGAAAGAGTATTTTGAGATCCATCCTGAAGTACAACTGCTGTGATAGGGTACTATCCATATGCATATAAAGTGTTAGTACAACTATTAAAAAAAAGATGAGGAAACTGAGGACTTCCACAAACTTTTGCAGTCTGAAATTCATCAAATATGCAATCAGGATATACTTGACTAGAGTGCAAAAGCTGGAAAACAGGACACTGGTGTCAAATGAAATTAGATTTTTGTACAATGACATATTCCTTACAAAATTTATTTATTAAAAAACAATGATGAATCAGACTGAGGACATCTGTGGAGAGTTGATGAGGAAGATCATTATCAGTAGTCAAAACAAGGCTAAGGCTCAAAGAAATAAAGCACAAGCTCTCTCAGCTGGGGATGCTGGAGCCGAAACTTTATCCCTATCACTGCAATTCCTGTATTTCTTTGTTCATCTTACATTAGGCTGCCTCCAACTCTTCCCCCTCATTAGTCACAGAAAGCTCAAGTTCTTTCTCAAAGCCTTCACAACACCCAAACTGCACTAGCATGGTCTTCCTTGCATACCGCCTTTATTACATTGCTCATATTGTGCTTTTCAAAACTAAATTCCATAAAGGTCAGAAACGGACTGAATCTCTTTTAGCACTCCCACCATTTTAAGGGTAGTATGAGAGTTGCTGTTGTTATGTGCCGTCGAGTCATTTGTGACTCATAGCAAGCCTATGTACAACAGCCCTAAACCCTGCTCTATCCTGTGCCAATCGCATTGCCTCTGACACACCTATCCCAATTACCCCAGTCACTGAATCAATCCAACTCATAGAGGTGTTGTCCCTCCTGTGCTGTCCCTCTCCAAGGACAAGTCCCTCCTTACAACATGTCAAAAGTATATCAGATGAGGCCCCA
>NW_006400324.1:214720-217417 GCF_000299155.1 Elephantulus edwardii | reverse complement strand
ATATAGATCTCTTCCAGTCAGTTGGGCAAGTGGTTGTTCTCCAGATTTCTTGCACAGCTTGAGCAAATTATTATTAACAAATGTGCAAAGACAGAAGTTAGGAGAAAAAAAAACCCCACACTCTGCATTGCTGAAGCTAAAGAATTATTTCAAGCCTTGAGTTGCAATACTGTAAGATTTTAGGAGCAAAAATACTGGATGATAAAGAAAGCATCAAAAAAACAAACAGAATGCAGTCACTGTACCAAAAATAACTGGTTAGCAATGAAATATGACTAATGTCACATGCAAATTAAGATTTGACAAAAAAAGTGGCTGAAATAAAGCACTGGCTGGAAATTAATGTATTCGGGATGGGTTCAGAAAGTCACGGAGTGAGATATAGCATTTTTGATGTCATATGAATCTTAGCTAAAAGCAAAGAATACCAGGAAGACATTTGTTTCACTGACTATGGAAAAGTTGCAGAGTTTGGAGTATAACAAATTATCGGTAATGCCATGGATGGAGATTCCAGGATGTCATTGTCCTATGTGAAACCTCTGGCACTCCCTGCTTTTAGCTAAGATCCATCTAACATTAGCTACAATATCCCTAGTCTGCTTGACTCCACAGTCAACACTCTTGCTTGGCACCAGCAGCCAGAAAATTAAAAGACATATTGCGATGGGAAAGTCTGTTGGGGACCTCTCCAAAGTACCAAAGAGCAATGGTGTCTCTGGAGACTAAGGTGTGTCTGATATTGGCCATGGTCTCTGCAATCACTTGTTATGCATCAGAGAGTTGGAAAGTGACTAGGGACGATAGAAGGAGAATTGATGCCTTTGAGCTGTGGTGCTGGAGAAGAGTATTAAGGATACCCATGGACTGCTATGAAAACAAACAGATTCATGCTGGAGAGGGTTAAACCAGGCTGCTCCTTGGAGACAAGGATTCTGGGGCCTCATCTGATATACTTTTGACATGTTGTAAGGAGGGACTTGTCTTTGGAGAGGGACATCATGCTTGGGAGGGTGGAGGGACAGCAGAGGAGGGACCTCTATGAGTTGGATTGATTCAGTGACTGGGGTAATCGGGATGGTTGTGTCGGAGACAGTGAGATTGGCACAGGACAGAGCAGAGTTTAGGGATGTTGTACATAGGGTTGCTGTGAGTTGCAAGCAACTTGATGGCACATAACAACAACATGTGAAACCTGCACACAGACTAGGAAGCAGTCCTTTAAACAGAATAAGGAGCAAAACTTAAAATCAGGGAAGATGTGCATCAGGACTGGAGGACGGGTTCTTTTTCGAGAAGCTGCACCAGAAGAACATGGCATCAGGATTGGAGGATATTATTCAGATTGACACAACTTTGCTTGCACAAAGTGAATACAACCTGAAGCATTTATTGGATAGGTCAAAGACTATAGCCTTCGATATGATTTATATCTTAACATCAAGAAAACAAAAATTCCCACAACTAGATCAATAGGATCGTAAGACTGAGGTTGTCAATAATTTCCTTTTACTTGGATCCACAATCAAACTACTTGACAGAAGCAGTCAAGAAATCAAGAGAATATTTATTGCATTGGACATATCTGCTGTCAAGGAATTTTTTTTTAAGGTGCTAATGAGCAAGGATGTCAGTTTAAGTCTAAGGTGTGCTTGATCCAAGCATTAGTATTTTCAGTTCCTTCATATGTTTATTGTTTAGACAATGAATAAAACAGAAATGATGCATCTGAATTGTGTTCTGAACAGTATTAACTAACTGCCAAGAGAAAAAGATCTGTCTTGGAGATTGAGAGGCATGCCCTTAGGATCATGCAAATTTATGTACTTTGAATATGCTGTCAGGATGAGACAGGCCTTAAAAAGCCTTTTTGGAAGGGCATATGTATGTACATTCCTTGGAAATGAAATTGGATAACCATTAACACATACCTAAAACTGAATCCAAACCCTGAAACATCTAGAATTAATGTTCTGGATTTAAAAAAAAAAACAAACAAACAACTTTGGGGATATATTGTAAAGTTATAGTCATCTCCCATATCCAGAATACACTTCCAATATCAGTAGGACCATGAGACACTCAAAATAGAATGTGTTCTGAATCACCAAATACTTACACTTAAAAGTTCATATTAAATCATAATCTAATTCTTAAAAGTAAACCAATTAAATTTTATTTGTATTTTACAACTATAATGTAAAAGACTGCCTGCCACATATAATTATGAAAATACTGGAGTAAAACAAAAAAATTTTTTTTCTTGCTTTGTGATACACAAAATAATTTTAATAAAGTAATTCATAATCCAGAGCTAGAGCTCTGGGGATAGTAGCTTTCATTAAACACATGGGAAATGGATTAATTTTCCAATTGAATTCTTATAAATGCAAAACTTAACAGCTATAATTCAATCACATTAAGGACTTACACAGTGTATTGTAGAACAATCTAAAAATTCTAGCCACCTTTAAACAATCAACATGGATTAACTTCTAAATTCTGAGCAACAATTTTAGGTTACCTAAAACATTGTCTCACATACTACAGGGATGTTGTTAGGAGGGGCCCAGTCTTTGGAGAGGACATGTTTGTAAAAGTGGAGGGCAAAAACAACTGACATATCATCTCACCCCAGTAAGAATAGCAAAATTTAGCAAAACAGCAAGCAACAAATGCTGGTGAGGTTGTGGAGAA
>NW_006400324.1:193445-214015 GCF_000299155.1 Elephantulus edwardii | reverse complement strand
AAAGAAAAGTGGAGGTCAGTGGCGAAGATGACAACTCTCAAAAGGATCGATCAGGGAGATCTGGTGGCCTAGTGGCAAGAAGCTACACTGCAATCCTAGAAGTATGTGGTTCAAATCCACCAGGGGCTCTGCTGGAGAAGGAGGGGCGATCTCCTCCTGTACCAGTCAGATCTGATTTGATGGTACGTACACGCGCGCACGTGCACACACACACGCACCCACACAGCATTTAAATATCTAACAAATGACTTGAATATATCAGAGATAATGAAGATTGCACAGCGATAGAGCAAGTTTCAATCTGTTGTTCACAGCGTTGCTATGAGTAATAGTTGACTTGAGAGCACCTAACGAACCAAATTGAAAAGGAGCGTGCATGAATCCTGTAAAGCACATACATGGAAATTGTTAGCCATCATTAACTAAAATTTATTTTTTCTGTAATATTTTAAGAAATGCAAGCAAAACATAATGGAAAAAAAATTAAGATAGCACAGTACTAACGAACCTCAAATATTTACTCAACTAGAAGTTTCTCAATTTAAGCATTTACTGACCTAATCTACTGACCTAGCATAACTAATTTGCAGATCAGGTGAAGATATATTCTTTCTGTGAGTGTAGGCCAAAAGCAGTTAGTCTTAACGTTTTCCAAATCGTCTGTTGTTGGGAATGCACATTACCTCACTGAAAAATCCAACAACCCACTGATTTCACAATAAAGACCTATTTCACAAACACAGCAGTAATAAAGGTTTCCAAGTTGAAGCTGGCACACTCAAAGTGATTACAAAAGAAAAGAATCTGTAGGATCCATTAAACTTTCATACTAGGTGGAGAGGTTTATCAACCTCTTGATTTTACCACTTGCCAGCCACAGAGTAAAGATCAGTTAAGGCTGTGGACTCTCCAGGGAATTGCTGACATTCAGCCTGAAAGTCTACAATAAACTCACATAAAAATCCAACTGATAAGAGAACTGAGACTCTTCATTTCAGATAGGCAAGTAGTGTTATATCAAATTTATTTCTAGTTCAAAGAAATCAGTTCTCTTACCATCAAATGAGAACTGCACAGCACATCATTTTATAATTAAGTACCTTAAGTTAGAGATCAAATGTTAACTAAGGCATAAAATGTGCTGATTAACAATCAACAGAAATGAGATGTAGCTACTTATGATGCAATAATAAGGAAATGAGAGCAGAGGTGAAAACAAAATTATCCCTCTCCACTTGTATGTCCTACACCCTTTTTCCTCTGTTGTGTCCTGAAACATGAAATTTCAAAAAGGATTCTAATTCAAATACTAGTATGAAATTAAACCAAAAAATTTAAAAATGCTAAGTATTGATTTTAATAAAAATATGTTTGAGAACCACAACTGCCATATAATCCAGAGGTACCCTGAAACACCTTATCATTATTAACATGCATTTAAGTCATGCACAAAGCACTCTCCTTAAAGACCTGACAATGCTTGTGTATTCCGAACCACTTGTGTTGGATGGGTAAAACTATTATGGCAAATAAATAATTGACACATGAAGATATTCATCTAATTTTTATTTTATTGCATTATGAAAATAATACATTTGGCAAAGTAATCTAGGTTCCAAGTTAAAATAAAACTCTGAAGAGAGTGTACTGAGTTATCTTAAAATGTGAAATATGAGATGTATTCTAACCAATACATATTAGCATTCTTACTAGGCCAGTAATCTGTAACCCTAATTTTAGTAATTCCATATAAAATTACAAGGTGCTTTTTCATTCAACCATTTATGATTAGCACAAATCTCAAGAGCACTGAGCTTTACCTTATTAAAACCAATGTGTTTAAGAAACTTGTATTGAGAAGACAATTTGAAACTACCCAAATTTTTATTTCCTTTGGTTCTAAAAGTTGCAAAGTTCATCCTTACCACAAGTTACATTTTTCATAAACATTTCAGCAGCATTAGATCCTGCCCAAGTACTTTAAGTAAACTAGTATATTACACTTACATTATCTGAAAAATTGCTACCTGGTTTTACAAATGCAAAAATGCATAAACACATGCCTATCTACACCAGCAAAACAAAACACTCTGAAGCTCAATGCAACAGGGCACTTTCTGACCCAGGTTTTTCTGGGATGCCTTTTCACAACAAAAAATTAATGGTTCCCTGACTGACAACTCGATAGTTAATTTGATACTTTTAAAAAGCATAGTTAAAATAAACCCTATTTGAAATAAACTTATCTAACATTTAAATTGACATTTCCACTCATTTCTTTTCCTGCTACATCTTCAGAATTGAAAAAATGTATTTTCAAAAGTTTATTAGGATAACCTTTCACTTTTTAAAGAGAAAAAGTGCTAAAAACATTCAATATATACTCTCACCTCCCTTGTCATCTTTCTTCATATTACTTTTACATTTGGGTTCAGTCTAACAAGTTAACTGCTCAAGATTTAGAAAAAAAGAGTAAGAGTATTTATAATTATTGACTTTGCTTGACTTATACTAAAAGTATGTCCCTAAAATTAGCCTTTAAAAAATTTGCACATAAACTGGTTACTATTATTAGAAGTAGTATTTTCATTATGCAATCATATAAATGCATCAATGTATACTTGAGGACATGTATTTCCAAATGGTCATCAGTACCTTAAGACAGTTGAACAAGATTTCCCAATTTAACTACAGAAATATTCCATCTATCCTAAAAAAGATTTTCCATGAGCATTCTATAACTGTCTGTATAAACAGCAGTAAGTCTGATCTATGATCAACATTATCTAATAAATAGTAAAATGCAGATCTCTCAATAGAGTTAAAGTGATTGTATTTTGGTACATTCACCATATTTTACTTTATTTAATAAAGAAATATATACTTGCCCTTGCAAAAACAACAACTGCAAGTTTACAAATAAAACCACAGACCTCAAAGTCAGGATGCTAATCTTATAAGCAACTTATAAGCAACGAAAGTAAAGACTAATTTGTTTGTAAATGGTCCATGGCACTATAATTAAAATAAAAATATCAAGAGGTTTGAGGATCTTAGAGAATAGGTTTATTGACAGTAATTTCATAAATATTTTAAAGAAAAATTTCTAAACTTAAAAAGTTTAAAATATGTTCTCACTGGCAAAATAAATGAACAAGTTACTATAAATGAGTGTCACATTTAAATTTTGCTTCTTTTTAACATTTTTTTCAAAATTAAAAAGAATAAAATTAGAATGTTTTCCACCCTTCCTGGGACTAGTAAATCACTATGCAAATTTTTATTTCAACTACTAGACATAGACAGAAAGCAAACATCTATGAAACTGACAGTCAAGTACTATACAGACATAAAAGGATTAAAATCATTTTGGTATTTTTAGTCACAAGAATATAAGTAGTCAAAATGCAAAACTTATATTAAATCCCACCCTCAAGTCACCCCAGAATATGATACAGTGTCAGAAATGGTTTGCATCAGTTTTATAAGTTCATCTGTGTACTTCGGGTATCTGAAACTAAAAGAAAAAAATTTTCATACTTTGATAAAAATGTACTCAAATATTTCATAACATTAGTATTTATTGCTTTATATGAATACTATTATGGAAAGTCCAAGCATTCAGTTTACACACAGAAATTATACAATTATATAGTGCTTCACAAAGGCAGTGAACACATTACATTCTACAAAATCTACTTTACAGAAATTTAAAAATCTAATATCAAAAGGTATAGCTGAAGAAACAGGTATAAATGGCAGCCAGTAATTTTGACAGAGAAGTTGTAGTTTGCATGACTTTAAATACGTGAATTTGAAAATATTTAATCATTGTGCTTTGTGTTGATTTGAAAAATATAACACTGGCTGTCAGAGAAGCATGTTAAAAATATTTAATTTACTTCAAAATGTCATACAAATTATGTTGGTATCTATGCACCCCTAAAGCTTCAGTCATTTAGACCAGGTAATATATTACATAAGTAATATATTAAATTTTCCAGGACTGTGGTGTTTCATACCATTGGCATCTGTATACTCTAGAATAATTTAGAAAGAAATCTGTAATATTCACAATGTTCAGAAAAGCAAGCAAAAGGCAAAAGAATCTGCCCAGTTCTTCTGAGAACTGCTTTATAAGCCTTCATTCTCCAAAATAGTAAGCTAATGTTTGAACACAACTTCCAAGATCAAGCACATTTTTCCCCCATAAATACTGAAATCTTTCCGTTTTAACAGATGTCTTGGAATGTATTTAACCTGGTATTTCAATAGATGTGAAGATTTCAGGGCTTCACAAGGGCCAGATTTTATTTTAATTACTCAGAAGAGAAAAAAACCCCTCTTTTGAAAGAGGTGAACTCAATCATTACCAATAGAAAAAGTATCCACTGCATTCATCTCTATATAGAAACAGAAAAAAATATAACTCCTTAAAGTGTGAGTGTGTGTGTTCTATTGAACAGTCAAACAAAATCTGGAAACCAGCATGAAACTCTGTAATTCACAGGTCAAAATGTTGAACTATGACCAAAATACAAAAACTGCTATAGCTGTCTGAAAGAAACAAGACAAAAAAGCTTTCTTACATATGTATATAAATGTAATGTGGTAATTTCAAAAGGGTTTTCAAAATTATAATTCTTATTTTCCAGTTTAAAAACTTTCATTCTAAATTAAAAAAAAAACACACAAAAAAATAAAAACAAACAAACAAAAAATCTATACACAAACCACTGATCTGACCAATCTAAAACCTGTCAGCGGTAAGCAGGACTTAGGAGCTGACATTCAGTTCTTATGCGTACAACTCTTTCAGGATTTTTTCTATAACGTACTTAATTTTACAACCTGCTTCTATTTTAAAACTAAAGGTCCACTTTATCACATAAAAGTTTTATACAGTGTAAAACCAGAACCGTATGCAAAATACTGTATCTAAAAGGTTCTAAATAGTTAGTCTTGTTCCATCGGTTCATCTGTGACTTCTATGGCTTCATCATTTTCCATTAATGACTTTGAAAGACTCTCTCCAATTTTACTGGAGTTGGAATCTATCAATTCTTCTGTTTCCTGGCAGTCAGAATCACTACTTACAAGGCTTCTATTTTCACTACCTTCAGAATGTAAAACTTTCTCAGCTTGAGACAGATCAGATTCCTCCATGTGATTATTTTCTTCAGAAGTCTCTGCATTCACAGTTAAGGCATCATCAGATTCTTTTTCTTGATTTTTTCTTTCTCCAATCATTTCTCCTGATGTCACAAAAGACACTAAAAATAAGCAAATGCTTATTATTATTAAGTTTCATGAATTCTGATATTCTACAGTTCAAATCATAACCCCTAAAACTCAGTAAAAATTATATTTGTGGGAGAGAAACCGAACATCAGCATTCAAAGGAGTTCAATAACATTAAATTCTTTCACAAAAAAAAAATTATGTAAGAATTTGAGGATCTCCTTTCCACCCTTTTATAGATGGTCTCTAAATACCTTCTTCTTCTTCCTTTTCATCCTCATCTTCATCCTCTTCTGAACAGTGCTGTTTGGTATAACTACTTTCTGTATCTTTATTCTGAGATGGAGATGATGCTTCTGTTTCTTCTAACATAACTGAAGAAATTTCACTGGAAGTTGTTTGACTGGCTGTCTCTTTTACTTCACTTTCTTTGTCAAATCTAAGTCTTTTTACTTCATGACCTTCAACCTCCACAGCATCTTCATCTGGATGTTTATTTTTAATAGGGCTTACTGAGGAACCTTCTGATTCAGATTTTGGAGAGTCACTATAAACAATTTTAAAGTGTCATTAATAATTTAATCTTCTACATTCATTTTTAAAGTCTAGTAACTTTAAATTAAAAAATTAAAAAAAAAAAAAACACACCACATACTTTTAGTACCAAAGTTACACTACAACATAGAACAAAAAGTATAGATCATTTCAAGGGAACCTAAACAGTTTAATAAATATTTATCACTAAGAGCTAGTTGACATTTTAAACTTTACTCATTTTCTCCAGTAAGTTAAAGGTTCTTCTAAAATAAAACAAAAAAGAGCTGTGGTGGCATAGTCTATGCACCCTGCTTCTGAGGGGGGGAGGGAAGGGGGAAGAATCAATTCCCATTAAGAATTTCCTCTTAGAAATAAAACTGAGGGTTCTTGAAGAGTTGGAAACAACTCAATGGCATCAAATTTGAGTTTTATAATAAAACTTTAAGTTCCTATAAGGGTACAGACTTTCTAAGTCCTTCTGTTTGCTTAGTCTTCTTTTCCTAAGTGTAATTTAGAATGTCAGGGTGGGGTAGGCTATATACAATCTATACAGAAAAACCATTCACAAATTCAAAATCCTTTTTAAAAGTTAGTCACTCTTTACAACTAACTTTCTAAAAAAAAGCATGTACTGTTCACTATAAAAACTGCTAAGACCCTGTATACAGATTCCCCTAATTAGTAGATTTAAGCTTATTCTATGTCTACCTTCAGAATGTGCTGAAGAAGCCGCAAACAAAAGCTACAGTTGCTATAACTTTGTCAAAATCTAGTCTCTCAAATAACAGTAAATTCCAAGTAATACACAAAAAATGCTGAACAGTATTAATGTTGTTTGATAAGTTCTAAAATATATATAATCACATACAAACCTATGGTTTTTATCTTCATTCTGCTGTAAGTTTGAATCTTTACTGTCTATGTTCTCAGGCAAGCCATTTGTTGTCATAGGGACTGACAAAGAAACCTTTGATCGATTCAATGGCCTAGGTGTTCCAGGACCATTTATATTTGACCTATGGTAAGATAAATAACCATTTTATATATATAATATATATATATATACACACACACACACAAATATACACAAACACACACATAAAGAGACATTTTATCATTTTAGTATGAAATCAATTCTCCAAAGAGTCAGATGTATCTGCTTGATTTTTATTTCTCTAGCATATGTAGCAGGGAGTTCTGGTGAAAAGAAATTGGGCAATCTCCTCCCATGTGATTAACTGCCTCTGAAAACCTGCCAGAGGGTCAGCTATGTGTTGGTTCCAACTTGATGGTACACAACAGTATATGTGGTACAAAACTAATGACACCATTCTCAATAATCTGCATAACGTGCTTAGATTCTAAGGACCAGGCTATTTTGCAAAAATTGGCATTATATGAAGAGCATGACCACGTAAGATTACAAAATGGAAAGTTATCACATTATTACACAGCTGGTAAATCACTGAGAATCATGGGCCCGCCAAGTTGACACCCAACAATAGCAATCACAGCCAATGTTAATCTCCCCTTAAAATCATTGGAATAGATTTTTGTCTAATTTGAAATTTACACTGAACCTGCTACTCAAAATTGGGAAAAAATTAGAATTCTTCAGATAAAAACCAATAATCTCACCTCTCAGTATAACTTGGTGAATTTCCAGGAAACATAACACCATTCATTCGATTTAAACTATTAGAATTGTTTTTCCTATTAAAAAGAAAATGGTAGTAATTCTTTACTCTTGTTAAGAATCATGAATCCAAACGATTCTCCCATTTACAGAACAAAAAAAATTAAAAAAACACACCAAACAAACAAAAACTCCAAAACACTTTTATGAGAAATAATGAGCTGTGGTAGTACAGTGAATTAAGCTGCTAACGCAAAGTCTCATATTTTAAATCATCCAGCCACTCCCCAGGAGAGACTCAAATGCTATTTTTGTAATGATTTACAGAACCCTGGAGCCTACTCTGTCCTAGAATGTCAATGTTAACTAGAAGTTAATCAATAGCAGTGGTTTAGAATTCTTTTAAAAATTCTAAAAATAAATTCACTATTGTAACTGTCTTAATTTTATGAAAACAAAGGCACAGACATTGTGATTGACCTAGAGGGTGTGAGTTGGGCAGGCCTGCTAAACAATGTACAGTGCTGGTATCACAACCAAGAATTAATTACCCGGTCTAGAATATCAGTCATGCCAAGACTGGGGGGGGGATATAAAAAAATTTAAAAAAATCTATATTCTACCTAAAATAAGTTTTCATTTGCAAGCTTTTTGCCAAAAAGAACAAAAGTGCCCTAAATAATTATACCAAACCTAGGAATCATACTCTATGGATTCCTAATAAATATATACCAGAGTTCTCTAACCCAAACTCTATATAAGAGAAATGGACATGTCAAAAATGCTAGTAATATTCTTACTATGAAAACTGGCTGGAGGCTTTACAGTGATTATGAATTTTATGCTTTTTTACACATAAAATAAGTAAAAAATATTGTAAGAACATGTTGAGGCAATAGAATAACGTATTCAAAATAGGAAAAAACTGTACTTACTCTGAAGAAGGATAAACACAGCTAACAACCATCACATTCTGTAAAAACAAAACTTATTATAATTCTCTCATAAAGAAAAAATTTAAAAGCAGAAAAAGGACCAAAATATAATCTCTTACTAAATCATGTATTACTGTTGTTGCTGTTGATTGCCTTCCAGTCAAGCATGACTCATAGCAACCCCATGAACAAAAGGCCTGAACCCTTTCTATAACTATCGTCATTACCGAAGTTCAGAGAGTTTCCAGAGGCATACTGTTTAGAAGTGTATGTCATTTCTGCTTCCAACCCTGTCTTAAAGTGGGAGCTCCACCACTGTCCACCATGGGTAACTGTTATGGCATCTGACACTCCAATGGCACCACATATTGTTAGGCAATTTTATTTTCTTACCCTTATGCTCTTTCTTTGGAAGACCTGGCTCTTTTACTTTAAACAGAAATCACCCAAGGATATTTAGAGAATAAAATACTCGTGCAAAGAAAATCTAAACTTGGTGCTTTATGTTTAATCTTCTTCACATTTAACTGGATTAAATTAACTGCTGCTACTGCCATGATGTGAATGTAAATATAACTGAAAGGATACTTTACCTTTTCGTTCAAAGATCAACAAAATATGGTATGATTATTAAAAGTTGTCTAGCTGGAAAAGTACTAATGAATCATCTCAGTTTCTTGCCCTTCAGGAATATTACTCAAATGAAGGCACTGAAAATTATCTAAACACAGTAAGCCCTTATGACACTAAGATTTACAGCAAACTCCTAAAAAATTGCTTTGGGCCCCAATTCCAGTAATAAGAGAGCTCTGGTGGTTCAGTTATAAACAGCTGTGCTGCCAACAGAGTTCTGGAGTAAAGGGGGTAGACGTGTCAGAAACAATAAAACTGAATCAAGACAGAGCACGGTTCTGAGCTGCTGTACATAGGGTTGCTGTGAGTCCCAAATGACTTGATGGCACATTAACAAAAACAAACCCTAGAACTGGGAAAGTTAATTCTAAGTGAAATAGACTTGCACAAACACTAGAAACTGCAGACCCTCTCAAAAACATAAATATGTTGATGTATAAAATGAATTTTCAAGATAATAAGTGACTAACCCTCTTCTGCCCCTCTCTTAAATATAGATTACAATTTGGGGGAAATGTTGGGGAAATTTAATGATGTTTTATAATCTATAAGGTTTTAACAGAATAGCAATTATAAAATACCTTTTCTACTCCTCTGAGAAACTTGTCTGTTCCTGTATAGTTTCTCCTTGGATCCGTTAGCAATTCGCATAGTCGCTGAATAGTAAAAGGAATACTGCAACAGAATAGTTTTATAGTCTGATATCATTAGTAATCAAGAAAATTTCTCTAATCACTTCTGTTACACGAAAAAAACCCCAAATTTGACAATAGGAAAATAAATTATTCCATTTCCAAAATGTGAAGAAATGTTTCTAAAATGTTTAGAATGTTTAAAATGTTTCTATGTTAAAATCACTGCTCTGTCCTTTTTAAAACTAGGGCACTTTTAATTCCTTGTCTTAAAAAAAAAAATCAATGAAAAAACATGTAAATTAATTTTTTTTTAATTTATTTTTAATTTGGTGTACTGTCGAATTGGATCCGACTAGCACAAGAGTTGGGCTCTCCTTCTCCAGTGGAGCAAGAACATGTAAATTAACAGATAATTTCATTTTCTGGGTTAAATTAATGCTCAGAAGAGTGATAATTTTTGAAATTTACAAACATCAAGTTAGTTTATTTAAATACAGATCTTTTCCAAGTGTTGTTATTAAATGGAATAAGAAAAATTATTCCAACATAAAAAATATTTCAAATAGTTTTGTAATAAAGCTTATATAAAAGTTTTCATCACTCCAAAAATATATTTTAAAAAATATTTTAACATGTACATATATTTATTTTCCATTCAACTATGTACAGACATTTTATTTTGTAACATTAACCATAAATGATCAATTAGTTACCATGTTTAATCAAAACCTAATGTATTAAAAGGTTTACAAGGTAGAAAAGGTAGAGCGAAAGAAGTAAAAAATTAAATCTCAAATTACACAAATATTTTGCTACGTTATCTACTTCATCAAATACTTTTTACCGGAATCAAATTTTCACTTGATTATACTAAATAACAAAATAGATAAAAATTAGAATGAAAATTTTTGTAAATACAAAATAATTTTAATTTCACACAACAATTAGCAGTCATCACTTACAAACTGAAGTGTTAAAAAATACTGCATGGTGTCACTGTTGTAAAACAGGACTGACCTCGGGGTTGGGGGGGAGCCTGAGAAAGATGGGTTTCATAATGTATACTGCATTGAAACAGATATGGGAGAACAAAGTTTAAAAGGGATATGTGATTAGGTATTTTTGTCATGACAGGAGTCCAGAGTGAAGCCTGCATAGTGGACATAGTGGAATGGACCTAGGGGGAGGGATCGTAAACAATGAAAGAATTTTCCTTTTACTTTTCCAAGAGGGTAGTGTACTGGGGAGGAGGGTTGGGAGGGGAGAAAAGTGCAACAATGAATGAATGGAAGCCCAGTGTCTGTAAATTTTCACTGAAATTAATAATAAATTTTAAAAAAAGTGATCATCTGAGAATTAGTATGATAAATGTAGCTAAAAAGTACTAAGTCTTCAGTGTCTTTCAGGTAAGAATTTTATATATTCTCTAAGAAGAAACAAAGAAACAGTGCCTTATAGTAACAACATTTACTGTATCTTTTATCATTTATTGGCACTATTCTCCTCTATAAGCTAAAAATAGGTACTGAGAATGGTGCCAAGACTCATGTTCTGTATCTCTAACATCAAATCCTATTTTGTTTTCTACAATACAGCATATTCTTAAAGAAATTACAGGTATTCATTTCCTAATTAGAAAAATTGTATTTGATGCAATATTCATATCAAGAATATATTTCTGTTAAGTCTTTATCGTATTTGTTGTTGTTAAGTGCCATCAAGCATGAGCACAAGTCATAGCAACCCTATGAACAAAAGACCTGAACCCTGTTCTTTAACTATCATCGTTTCTCTAAGTTCATAGAGTTTCTGGAGGCATACTGTTAGGAAGTGGATGCCACTCTTCCTTCCAATCCTGTCTTAATCTGGGAACTCCACCAATCACTGTCCAACATAAGTAAACATTATGGCACTGGACACATCAATGTCACAGTGTTCAGTATCACAGCAACCTCAAGTTACCTCAGTACAGCAAATTGACAGACCATAGAACAATGTTCATCCCAAACACACTAACTAAAGTTAGGAAATAAAAAACAACCAAACACTCCACATCTGTGCCTCAACCAAAACAAGAAAACCCACCTTTAAGAATATTTGCAATATATTTTTAAAGGAAAAGGAATTTAAAAGAAAATGACATTTCCTACTTGTGAGGTCATGAATCTATCTTTAGTCAAAGAACTCAAAATGACCAGTGCCAAACTCTATATGCTTCAAAAAATAGGATACAAGTGAAAATTAAGTTTGTTAACACCTGATGTTAAGATGCTAGAAATACAACAAAACTGACATATTCTGTCAAAATTATGAACCTATAAAAAAATTATGAATAATGAAAGATGAAGTTATATCTGTGTTCACTCTTACTTTTATCTGTTGCTGCTGCTATTGCTGTTATGTGCCACCGAGTTCACTACAACTCAGAATGACCCTACGAACAATGGCTCTGAACCTATCTCTGACACACCTGCACTGTGTCAATCCATCTGATTCACTGTCTTCCCCTGTGATGACACTCCATCCTTCCAAGCATGATCTTCTCCTCCAAGGACTGGCCCTTTCTGACAATATGCCTAAAGTACTTGAGACAAGAATTTTAAAAACCCTTGCCTCCATGGAACAACCTGGTTTCACTCTCTCCAGGATGGACTTGTTTGTTCCTTTGGAAGTCCATGTTTTGTTCAATACTCTCCTTCAGGGCTACAACTCAAAGGAATTCTTTTTCTGTCCTCTTTAGTCACTGTCCAGTTCTCAGATGCACAGTAAGCAACTGAAAAGATCATAGTTTCGATCAAGTGCACCTCAGTTTCAAAACTAACACTGTTCTTCAGTACTCTGAAATCTGTGACTTCTGCATTTTTCCAATGCAGGATGTCTTGATTTCCTGATTGCTGCTGTCAAAGGTACTGATTATGGATCTGAGAAAGAAAAAATCATTAATAACCTCAATCTTTTCTCCATCTATCATGATCACTGCTTCCAGCCAAGATCCATCAGATTTACCCTAGTGCCACATGCCACAGCCTCTTCAAAATCCAATAGTAAGGGAGCTCTTGTGGTCTAGTGGCAAGAAACTACAATGCAATCCCAGAGGTTCACGGTTTGAATACACCAGACACTCTGCTGGAGAAGGAGGGATAATCTCCTCCTGTACCGGTATGGTCTGATTTGAGAGCACATGCTAAAATATAAAAATAAAAATCCAGATAGTATTTCTCACAGTCCTCTGTGGATGTACTGTTCTAGTAATTTTTGGATAATCTTCCGTAAGATTTTGCTTCCTTGATCTTCTGCAACGAGTGTTTCAAGTCCTACTCATTTTCATCAAGCAAGGTTGTGTCATCTGCATAACACAGGTTACTGATGAATCTCCCCCCCAATCCTGATGCCACACTCTTTATAGAGTCTACTTTCTCAGATAATTTGCTCAGCATACAGACTGAACAGATATGGAAAGAGAATACAACTCTGACAAACTCTTTTCTCAATTTTAAACTATGCAGTGTACTCCCCTCTGTTAGCAAAAGAGCCTCCTGGGTCCAGGTATGTTATTTATGTGCTATCGAGTCACCTGTGATTCACAGTGACCCTATGTACAACATTCCTAAACAGTGCTCTATTTCTGCACCAATCTTATTTCCACTGACACACACACACCCCCTCCCTCATTACCCCAGTCACTGAATCAATCCATCTCATCCAGGGTCTTCCTCTCTTGTGTTGTCCTTCCACCCTCCCAAGTATGATGTCACTCTTCAAGGACTGGTCCCTCCAAAGCTTCAGAATCTTTGCCTCTATGGAGCAGCCAAGTCTCACCCTCTGCAGTACAAACCTGTTTGTTCTCCTAGCAGGCCATAGTATATTCAATACTCTTCTCCACAACCACAGCTCAGAGGCATGAATTCTTCTATTATCCCTAGTCATGGCTTTCTGATGCATAGCAAAAAACTGCAAAGACCATGGACTGGATCAGGCACACCTTAGTCTCTAGACTGACAATGTTGCTCTTCAGTACTTTGGAGAGGTCTCTGACAGCAGACTTTCCCAATGCAAATCTTTTAATTTCCTGTGGAGCCAATCAAACTGAAGCTGTTAAAATTCTCAATCTCTTCACCATCTATCATGATGCCATCGATCCAGAGGTAAGAATCTTTTCTTAATGCTGAGTTTCAATCCATACTGAAGGCTACAGTCCTTGACCTGCAGCAAACGCTTCAGGTCCTTCTCAGTTTCAGCAAACAGGGATGTGTCATCTGCATAAAGCAGACTACTCATGGTCTTCCTCCAATACCGTTGCCACATTTCTCTTCACAGAGCCCAGCCTCAAGTATAATCTGTTCTGCATATAGATTGCAAAAGTATGGAGATAAGACAAACCTCGGCGTACATGCTTCCCAATTTTGAACCATGGAGTGTTTCCTTGCTCTGTTCTGACAACTGTCTCCTGGTCCAAGTATAGGTTTCACATAAGCATGATCAAGTGTTTTAGGATGCCCATTCCTATTTGTTCCCATTCCAAAGAAAGGTGATCTGACAGGAATGCAGAAATTACAGAACAATATCAATATCACATGCAAGCAAAGATTCTACCGAAAATTATCCAAAAAAAAACATCAACAGAGAACTGCCCGAAGTGCAGGCAGGATTGCCAGGGCACTAGGCATTATTATAGCTAATGCTAGATGGATACTGGCTGAAAACAGAGAGTACCAGAGGAATGTCTATCTGTGTTTCAATAACTATGCAAAGGCATTTGACTGTGTGGATCATAACAAACTGTGGCTCACTTTAAGAATGGGAATCCCAAAATACTTCATCATGGTCCAGGTATAGGTTCAGCTTAATACAGTTAAATGCTCTGGGACTTCCGTTGTGTGCCAGCCACAACTTGTTATGATACACACAGTCAAATGCCTCTGCACAGTCGACATAGCACAAATAGACATTCTTCTGGTATTCCTTACTTTCCAGCCAGGATCCAACTGACTGACATTAGCAATGATGTCCCTGGTGCCACAGTCTCTTCTAAATTCTTCTTGGATTTCTGGAATTTCTGAAACTGTGTTCTGTTTTAGCTGTTTTTTAATAATCTTCAGCAGTAGTTTGCTTGTATGCGATATTAATGATATTGTTCGACAGTTTCCACATTCAGTTGGCTCACCTTTCTTGGGAATGAGAACAAACAGGAACTTTGTGTATCTGTTGGTCTGACAACTGTCCTCCAAATTTCAAGCACAGATTGGTGAGTGCATCTAAGGCTGCATCTATTAACTGAAAGGAGTGGTATGCCATCAAATCCAGAAACACAGTCTTCAGTACAGATTGCATCCCTATGTCAAGAAAACAAAGATTCTTACCACTGGACCAATAGGCAGTGTCATGATGGATGCAGAGAAGACTGAAACTGTCAACAGCTTCATCTTGTTAGGATCCACAATTAACATCCTTGGTACTAGCAGTCAGGAAATAAGGAGATGCACTGCACTGGGAATATCTACAGTTAGGGACCTCTCCAAATTATTGAAGAGTAATGATGTCCATTTGAGGACTAAAGTGCATCTGATTCAGGCCACAGTCTTTTAGACTACTTGCTGTGCACGTGAAAGCTGGACAATGAATAAGGATGATAAAAAAAGAATTAAAGCCTTTGGCTATGGTGATGAAGGAGAGCACTGAGCATCCTGTGGACAGCCAAGAGAACAGATTTATCTTGGAGAGGGTGCAGGTGGAGTACTCTCTGGAGGCAAGAATGATAAGGCTTTGTTTCACATAATGTGGGCATGTTGCTACGAGGGGACATGTTGGAGAAGGACATGACACTGGGAAGGGTGGAGGGTCAGCAAAGGAGAGAAAGACCCTCAACCCAGGGGATCAACACAGTGACTGCTACAACGGGCTTTTGTTGTCAAAAAGTGTGAGGAAGGCTAGAACAGGGCTTAGATCTTTTGTTCAGAGGCTCACCATGAGGCGTATTTGACTCGACAGCACCTAACAACAATGTTTTCTTGCATGTAATATTAGTGATACTGTTTGGTAATTACTGCAGTCTGTTCTATCACCTTGTTTGAGAATGGGAATAAATATGAATCTCTTCCAGTCAGTGGGTCAGGTAGCTGTCCTCCAGATTTTTTTTGCACATTGTGGTATGCATATCCAGGGCCGAAATCTGTTTGTTGAAATATGTCAATTTCTAATCCACTGATTCTTGGAGCCTTATTTTATGTTGTTTCTAGGTGCTGATGAAGACAACTCATAGCAACCCTATCAACAACAAATCAGAATCCTGTCCTATCCTGTGCCATCCTCACAATCTCCAACACCTCAAGCCCATTGCTGCAGTCACTGCATCAATCAATCTGGTTGAGGGTCCTCCTCTCTTCCGTCATCCCTCTACCTTTTCAAACATAATGTCCTTCCCCAAGAAGAGCCTCTCTTAGCAACATGCCCAAAGTATGTAAGGAAACTTCAGGATCTTTGCCTTCAAGTAATACTCTGCTGTACCTCCTCCAAGATATTCTGCTTGCTCTTCTGGTAGTTCATGGTTATTCAGTACTTTCCTCCAATATCGTAATTCAAAAGCATTAATTCTTCTTCTGTCATCCTTAATAATTGTCCAGCTCTCAGATGCAAAGCAAGTGGCTAAAAGACCACAATCTGAATCAGGAGCTTCTTAGTTCTTAAACAAACATCATTGCTCTGCAGTAATTTGGAGGTCCGTGAGTGGAGACTTTCCCAGTATAATACATCTCCTGATCTCCTGGTTGCTGGTATCAAGTATCTTTTGCATGTGGATTAGGAAGACCCAGGAAGAAGTGGACAGACTCAGTAATGGGTGTAACAGGTTTATCAGAGACAGTATTGGACAGAGTTCAGAGCTCTTATGAATAGGGTCGCTATGAGTCTCAGTTACTTGATCATTCAGTATGCTGAATGATCCAGAAGCATCAAAAGAATACACAGTATCAGTGTACCAAAAAGAATTTACTGACAGTGAAAAACTTCAGGAAGTACCATATAATACACAAGAGCCAATAAAGTTGAAGCTGTACTGAAGGTAATGGCAAAAAGTAAGGCCCTAAGAATAAATGGGACACTGACTAACATGTTTTCAACTAATAGATACAGCCCTGGATGCGCTCACTAAGTCTATGCCAGGAAATTTAGAGGACAGCTGTCTGGCCAGGTGATTGGAAGAGATCCGTATGTGTTTCTATCCCAAGAAAGGCGATCCAACAGAATATGGAAACTACTGAACATTATTATTAATATCACATGCAAGCAAAATACAGCTGAAGATCATTTTTTAAAAAACCCAAAATGACTACAACAGTACATAGACAGGCAACTGCCAGGAGTTCAAGGAGAATTTAGAAGAGGTCGTGGTCCCAGGGATATCACTGCTGATGTCAGATGGAGCCTCGTTAAAAGTAAAGAATACCAGGAGAAAATGTCTATTTATGCTTTATCGACAATGCAAAAGCATTTGAATATGTGGATCAAAAGAAGTTATGAAGAACATTAAGAAGAATGGGAATCCCAGAGCACTTAATTGTGTTCATGCAAAACCTATACCTAGACCAGGCTGTTGTGCAAACAGAGCAAGGGAACACTACATGGTTTAAAATTAAGAATGTGACAAGGTTGTATCCTTTCTCCATACCTATTCAATTTGTATGCTGAGCAAATTATTTAAGAAGCTAGACACTATGAACAAGAGTGTGGCATCAAGATCAGAAGACTCATGAGTAACTTGCTTTATTTTCCTTGTGGAAAGAGGAGGACCTGAGGTGCTTGTTGCAGAAAACTAAGAATATAGATTTCCATATGAATTACATTTCAATGTGAAGAAAACAAAAATCGTTACCATTTGACCTGTAGGCAACATCATGGTAGATGGGAGAAGAGACTGAAGTTTTCAACAATCCTATCTTACTTGGATCCACAGTCAACTCCCTTGGTTCTCAGTTAGGAAATCAGTAGATGTACTGAACTGGTAGTTTGCAGTCGGGAACCTCTCCAAATTATTGAGGAGCAGTCATGTCAGTTTGAGGCCCAAGATGCACATGATTCGGGTTACAGTCTTTCCAATCACTTGCTATGCATGTAACAGCTGGACAATGAATGAGGATAACAGAAGAAAAATTAATGCCTGTAAGCACTTGGTAACAGAAATGAGGTTGTAGATAGAATGGTAGAATTCTGCACATTCAATAATTTATTCATTACAAATACCTTTTCACCTGATGGTATGCATAGAAATCAAACTGATTGCATTTGTGGAAAGAATTGTTGGAGAAGCTCAGTATCAGCTGTGAAAAACAGGCCAAGTGCTGATTGTGGGACTGATCACCAACTACTCGTATGAAAGTTCAAACTGAAGTCGAAGAAAATTAATTCAAACCCACAGGAACTAAAAATTAACCTTAAGTCTGTCCCACTCGAATTTCAAAACCATCTCAAGAACAGGTTTGAGGTCTTGAGTGCCAACGAGCATAGACCAAATGAGAAAATGGGAAGATATCAAGAATATCGCCCATCAAGAATGCAAAAAGATCATTACAAAGGCTGAAGAGGAAGAAAAGACCAAGATGGATGTCAGATGAGATATGTCTCATATATGTTTGAATATTGCATTAAAGTGCCAAGAAGCTAAAGCTTAAGGAAGAAATCAAGAAACCAAAGAGCTGAACAGAAAATTTCAAATGGCAGCTCGGGGCGGCTAGAGTCAGAAAATCAAAAGGGCCAAACTTGCTCAGCGTTTCTCAAGCTGAAGGAGTTGAAAAGCAAAGCCAAGGCACGAGTGGTTATACTTAAAGATGCTTTGGGTAGAATGTTAAATGATCCAAGAAGCATTAAAAGAAGATGGAACGAGTACACAGAGTCACTGTAGCAGAAGGAATTGGCCAACAAAGAAGAATTTCATGAAATACCATGAGCAAGAGTCTGTGGTGATGAAGGAGGAAGTTCAAGTTGCTCTAAAATAACTGGCAAGAAACAAGGCTCCAGGACTTTACAGCATACCAACTGACATATTTCAACAAACAGAGGCTGCCCTGAATGTATGTGCTCACTAAGTTGTGCCAAGAAATTTGGAGGACAGCCAGGTGGCCAACTGACTGGAAAAGATCAATATTTGTTCCCATTCCAAAGAAAGGTGACTGGGGTGCACCGGGCTGTGCACTCCCCGATGCATCCTCAGCCGCTTCCTCGTCACTGGCCCACTGTGGGGATGGAATTCCAGCGGGTCCCGCCTGGGACACAGGTTGTTTTGAAGAAATGAAGGCTCAAAGACAAGCTGTTTACTACATTAAAAAATGGGATCAAACAGTAGCAGAATCAGCAACCTTTCGAAAAATGAATATTTGAAGAAGTTATCGGGCACAGAATCTGTCTCTGAGAATGATCCTTTCTGGAATCAGCTTCTCTTGTTTTCTTTCCCTGCACCAACTAGCAGTGCAGAGCTGCTCTTGGAGGCAACCAAATCCTCGAACAGGAAACCTTGCTGCACTGATTAAGGTCTTTCTTTGCCGAACCAAAGAACTAAAACTTTCAGCAGAATGTCAGAACCACTTCTTCATTTGGCAGACACATAATGCTGTTTATTATTTGCTCTTTGCTGAAAGTGTTCATCTGTGAGATGTCTAAGGAGGAATTACAACTTCATTTTACTTACGAAGAAAAAGTTCCTGGCAGTTACAGTTGACTCTGAGGATCTCCTGGAAGAACTGATCTGCTACTTGATGCAGTTAATCATTGATATTCCACTCTTAAGATATTACCTATGAAATAGCACTAGAAGCTATATCAACAATGGTGGTTTTTCTTTCCTGCCAACTCTTCCACAAAGGAGTTTTACAGCAAACCATCAGCCACAAATATTTGATGCAGGGTCAATGTCTTTCATATATGAGCAAGCTTGTGAAAACTTTACTGTATAACTTCATCAGACAAAAAAAACAACCTCCTCCAGGAGCCCACGTTTTCTCCCAACCGTCTGATGCAGGAGGACTACTGTATGGACTTGCATTGGGAGCAGCAACTGGACTGTGGACAGTCTTCACATTAGGCAGCGTAGGCAGCAAGCAGCAAACATCAGAGCTGTACTCGCCTCTGGCCAACCAGAGTCTCCTGCTTCTCCTGGTGTTAGCCAACCTGACAGATGCACCGGATCCATACAGACAGGCCATTATATCCTTTAAGAACAGACAAGATAGCGGTCCTTTTCCCTCATCAACTCCACATACTTTCTAGATTAACTTTTAACAGTTTAATATTATAAAGTTTAATTTGTTGTTGTTGTTATGTGCTGTCGAGTCGCTTGCGACTCATAGCGACCCTATGTACAACAGCTCTAAACTGTGCTGTCCTGTGCCAATCTCACTGCCTCTGACACACTCATCCCGATTGCCCCAGTCACCGAATCAATCCATCTCCCAGAGGGCCTTCCCCTCCTGCGCCTGCCCTCCACTCTCCCAAGCATGATGTCCCTCTCTAAGGACCGGTCTTTCCTTACAACATAACCAAAGTATGTCAGACAAAGCGTCAGAATCCTTGCCTCCAAGGAGCAACCCGGTTTAACCCTCTCCAGGTTGAATCTGTTTGCTCTCTTAGCAGTCCATGGCACTCTTCTCCAACACCAAAGCTCAAAAGCATCAATTCTCCTTCTATCCTCCTTGGTCACTGTCCATCTCTCTGATGCCTAACGAGTGATTGCAAACACCATGGCCCGTACCAGATGCACCTTTGTCTCCAGAGACACACAGTTGCTCTTGATACTTTAGAGAGGTCCCTAACAGCAGACTTTCCCATGGCAATAGGTATTTTTATTTCCTGGCTGCTGGTGCCAAGAGTGTTGATCGTGGAGCCGAGCAAACGGAAACTGTGAACAATCTCAATCTCTTCACCATCCATCCTGATGCTGCCAATTGGTCCAGTGGTGAGAATCTTTGT
>NW_006400324.1:190390-192870 GCF_000299155.1 Elephantulus edwardii | reverse complement strand
ATGTGAAATCAATGATATTGTTCTATAGTTTCCACACTCTGTTGGGTCACCTTTCTTTGGAATGGGAACAAATATAGATCTCTTCCAGTCAGTTGGACAAGTGACTGTTCTCCAGATTTCTTGACACAACTTGGTGAGCATGTCCAGGGCAGCATCTGTTAGCTGAAGTATGTCAACTGGTATACCATCTATTCCTGGGACCTTATTTTTTGTTATTTCTTTCAAAGCAGCTTGAACTTCTTCATCACCATAGGCTCTTGTTCATGTGTTGTTTCATTAAATTCTTCTGTGTCTACCAATGCCTTTTGATACAATGACTCAGTATATTCTTTCCATCTTCTTTTCATACCTCCTGGATCATTTAATATTCTGCCTAAAGCATCCTTGATTACAGCAACTCGAGGTTTGAAATTTGTTCTTCAGTTCCCTTGAGCTTAAGAAATGCTGAGCGAGTTCGACCCTTTTGGTTTTCTGACTCCAACTCCTTGCACATTTCATTGTAATATTTTACTCTGTCATCCTGAGCTGTCTTTTGAAATCTTCTGTTCAGCTCTTTCGTTTCTTGAATTCTTCCTTGCGCTTTGGCTTCTCTGCACTCCATTGAGGATTCGGTTTAATATTCCTCAGCTTCAGCATTTAATAGTTTATACACAGTCTGAAGCTTAATCTGACATACTTTGGGCATGTTGCAAGGAGGGACTGGTCCTTGGAGAGGGACATCATGTTTGGGAGAGTAGAGGGACAGCACAGGAGAGGCAGACCCTCAATGAAATGGATCGATTCTGTGACTGGGGTGATGGGAGTAAGTGTGTCGGATACAGTGAGGTTGGCACAGGATAGAGCAGGGTTTAGGACTGTTGTACATAGGATAGCTTTGAGGCGCAAGCGACTCAATGACGCATAACAACAACAACAACAACAAGCAGCAGGAATGGTGTTGGAAAAGAGTACTTAACATGCCATGGACAGTCAGAAAAACAAATATGTCTTGGAAAAAGTGCAACCAGAATGCCCTTGGAGGCAAAGATGATACAGCTTTGCCTCACATACTTTGGGCATGCTGCTAGGAGAGCATTCTCGGATAGGGACATAATGCTTGGAAAGGTGGAGGGTCGGTGAAAAAGAGGAAGACCCTTGACCAGATGGATTGACACAGTCATTGCCATAATGGGTTCTAATATATCAGGAAATGAGAGGATGGCTCCGATCTGTTATTCACAGGGTAGCTATGAGTCATTATTAACTCGATGGCACCTAACAAGACCATCATCACCACCACCAACACCACCACCACCACCACCACCACCATCACTCAGGACTCCAAATATTCATCTGTCACCACGACTAAAATATTTTATACATTATTCAGCAATAAAACAAACAGCACCAAATAGGTATTCAAACAATACCTGACTGACAAATTCTTAAGCAGGTAATTGTCTAGTTCTGCTTTCTCCAATTCAAATTCTTTCCAATACCAAAACCTAATTTTTTTCCTTAGCTTTACCAGAATCTCTCCATTTTGCAGCATTTATACCAAATATTTTGGCCAATTTTCTTGAGGGAGGTTAGTAAGTACAACTACAGATGTTTAGTAATGAGTTCACATAGAAATGCCATCAGTGACAGATTACAATAACTCAACTTTGAATTCCTAAGAGATACTCAAACTTTTAAAGTCATTTTGCCAAGTATCTAATAGATGGCACTAAAATATTATAAACCACTCTTCCTTCTTACAGATGGATTAATGCAGAATCAAACAGTACCTAGTAAATTCACACTCATTGTCCTGAGAAGGAACTGACTCATGGCTGAACCTCCAGCATGTTTTTAAGTCTAAACTGCATGGGAGGCGGTGGATTCAGGCTGCCTACCTTTGGGTTGGCAGTCCAGTTCTCTATGACTCTAACATCAGAACTTCCCAAGTGACTACTGCTGCTGTTATATACCATCAAGTCAAAACAAATCACAGCTAACCTTCCAGAGCCAGTTGATAACATAAAAGGAGACTGTTCATCTTTCTCCCAAAGAGATGGATTTGAATCATGTAACTGTGGGTTAGTAGCACAATGTCTTACCACTAAGGCTACAAAACTCCTAAGTTATCACTAGCAACATTAATAATTTAATGTAACCACACTGAGAGAATGTATGTAAAGATCTCTTTAACTTTTTAAATAAGTACACTTATGTTCAAACTCCTCCTCTGCCATCACCTGGCAGTTTTTGTTATACTGTGGAAGAAGGCATGTTGCCATGGATCTGGAATCTATGCCAACAAATATTTCAATTATTAGGAAGGGCATAAGAAAATAGTACAAAATCTTTTATCCTAACTCTTAAGAAAAATTTAAAGATCTATCATTAATATGTATAGACATTTTCTTTTTTTTTCCCTATATTTTATTAATTTTCATAAACATTTACAGAGATTTTGGGCTTCCACTCATTCATTGTTGCACTATTCTCTCTACCCT
>NW_006400324.1:165148-187040 GCF_000299155.1 Elephantulus edwardii | reverse complement strand
GAGGGTTGAGGGACAACGCAGGAGGGGAAGACCCTCTATGAGATGGATTGATTTGGTGACTGGGGTAATCGGGATGGGTGTGTCAGAGACGGTGCAGTCGGTGCAGGATAGAGCAGGGTTTAGGGCTGTTGTGCCTAGGGTCACTATGAGTCGGAAACGACTCGACGGCACATAACAACAACAATATAATAAAGCAACAAAAAGATCCAAAAAGTACATAAAAAAATGAAAACAGGTATTTTGTTTTATGAATGCACATGTGTTTCCATTCTGTGGTTTGGGGAACGTTCTTACTTTCAAACTATAAAGAGCCACACTAGTAATTTCTGAACTTGTTAGATGTTATCAAGCTGATTGTAACTTATAGCAGTACAATGAACAGATTTGATCAGACTTTTACTTCACCTTCTCATGGTATCTGTCATGCTCAAGCCCACTGTGGTCATCATTGTGTCAATCCAGCTCATTAAGGGTTTTCCTTTCTTTCACCAACACTCCCCTGCCAAAGCATGATGGCTCTAATTACTAGTTCCTTCTGAAAATGTGCCCAAAATAAGTGAAATGAAGTTTCACCCTCCCTGCCTCTAAAGAGCAGCTTGGTTGCATTTCATCAGATGTTTTAGTTCTTTTAGCAAATCATGGTATATTCAATACTCTTTGGCAACACAATTCAAATTCTTTGGTAGTCTTTATGGTCTAATTTTCAGATGCACAGGAAAGAACTGTAAATAGTCTTCAAACTGACATACTTGCTCTTCAGCACTTTGGAAAAGTCCTTGACAGTACCAAGTTAAGACAATGTGTTATGTCTTTCAGATTTCTTAATTCCTGGTACCAAGGATGTTGACCAGGGGTCCAAGCAAGTTAAATCATTGACATTTAAATCTTTCTCTATCTACCAAGATGTTGTCTACTGGCCCTGTGTTAAGGATTTTTGTTTTCTTGAGATATAAGTCATAATGAAAATGGCTGTCTTATGCAGCAAGCGCTTCAGGTTCTCTTCACCTCCAGCAAACAGGATTGTGTCACCTGTATTAACACTGATAAGGCTTCCACTGATCTCAATGACACATTTGTCTTCAGAAAGTTTAGCTTCCCAAATTATTTGTTCAGTAAAAAGGCTGAATAGATGTGGAGAAAGGTTAGAACACTGTTTAACTTGCTTGATTTTAAACCAAGCAGTGCTCCTTTCCTTTGGACAACAAAGTGTAATAGAGGTTTTGCATGAGCGTAAGTTTAATGTTCCGAGTCACATTCTTCTCAATGTCTACTATAGTCTTTACTATAGTTTCTACTGTAATCTGACAATTTTACTATCATCAAAAATATAAAGAAAAACTAATTAGCTATATGCTAATTTGTTTTAGGGAGGTCTGAAGGCTTAGTGGTAAGGAGTTGCACTACCAACCCAAAGGCATGCATTTTGAATTCACCAGCTGATCCATGGGGAAAAGTTGGACAATCACTGATTCAAGCCATGGTCTTTTCAATTGTACCTCAATACTAGAAAATGACTAAGGAGGACAGAAGAATAACCAATGCCTTTAAGATGTGGTGCTATACTATCAGCTACCAAGAGAACAAATAGGTCTATCCATTAAGAATTTTGAAACTCCATCTAACCTACTTTGGACATAAGGTTAGGAGAGGTCACCCCTTGGAGAAGGACATCATGCTTGGAAGGGTGGAGGTCAGCACAAGAGGAAGATGCTGGGTGAGATGGACCGATATATCGACAGTAGCAAGGAGGTCACTGTGTTGGATATATTGAGGCTGGCTCAGGCTATGGCAGGGTTCAGAGCCATTGTTCACTGGGTTGGTATGAAGTGTAGATGACTCAATGGCACATAACGGCATCAATATACCCAAATAATATGAGACAAAGCCTTGCCGTTCTTGCCTCCAAGAAGCACTCCTCTGTCTGCACTTTCCCTAAGACAAATCTGTTTGTGCTTTTCCCAGTTCATGGAACATTCAACTCTCTTCTCAAAGGCATTTCTCCTTCTTCTGCCATCCTTACTCATTATCCAGCTCTCAGATGCACAGAAAGTGACTGAAAAGATCACTTACAAGATGTACTACATTGGGAAAATCTGCTGTCAAGAACCTCTCCCAAGTGATAAAGAGCACAGATGCCTATTTAATACGTTGCCACAAATGACGGCAAATGCGTTTCTAAGCACTGTTGTCAATTTAAAAGTGTGTGTCAACGTGTTAAATGCTAAGGTTCACCTGATGCAAGCTGTAGTCTTTTCAATTACTTGCTATGCATCTGAAAGTTGGACAGAGGAGAAGGATGCTTTGAAGTCCTAAGGACTGCCAAAGGAGCAAATAAGCACGTCTTGGAGAAGGTGAAAACCATGGTGCTCGCTAGAGGCAAGGATGATAAAACTTTGTCTCCTATACACTGGGCATGTTGTTAGGAGGGGTTTGTTCTTGGAAAAAGACATGTTTAAAAAGGCTGAAGGTAAAAGCCTCAATAGGATAAACCTGACAATAATCCTAAGAATGGGGTTGAGTCTAGTAGAGATATTAAGAATGGCATAAGATTTGTTGTTTATATGATTAACAGAAGTCATAGATTACTGGACAGTACCTAACAACTGCTAGTTAAAATGCTGGCAGTTCGAAGTACCAAGTGATCTGCTCTTACAAAGGTTCCAGTCATTGAAACCCTGCAGGCCAATTTTACTAAATCCTACAGAACAATTTATGATTCAGAACCAACTCTTCTGTACTCAACAACAGAAAGATCTCTGCAATTGTCATCAAGTTAGAACTAATTCATAGCTGAACCTCCAGCAGGTTTCTAGAGGCAGTAAATCACACAGATGAGACTTCATTTTTCTCTCCATGGAGGAGCTGATGGATTCCAATGATCCATCTTTGGGTTGGCAGTGCAACTCTCTAATAATTAAGTCACCAGAGCTTCCCTAAGAGAAAGAAAGAACAGATGATATAAACTAGTAACTACTGGCTGATACAAATATAGTACAGAAAGTATCTTTCACAGCCAACTAAAGAGCAGAAAGTCAAGCAAACAATAAATTGGGCCAAAGGAGTTACAAAAGGAAGTAGCAAAGATAGGTATCTACTCTCTCAGTCTGCACATGCTCAAAATGTGAAGCAATCCAAAAGGTTTATGTTTTTTATCTATAGTTCACATGGTATGGTACTGTTAGATATCAGGCAAACTAGATAGTGAACTCTACCTCAAAGCATTCTATGTCCAACAGATGGAAGCCTTGTCCTATCCTGTGACAACTGCACAACTGCTGCTTAAGAGCCCACTGTTGAAAAAAAAAAAAAGAAAGAAAAAAAAAGAGCCCACTGTTGAAGTCTTTACATCTATCTATCTTACTGATGATCTTCCTCTCCTTTGACTCTCCACTTTTCTAAGCTTGATGGTCTCTTCCAAGAACTAGGTCTCTTCTAATAACATGCCCCTAACAGGTGAGACAAAGTCTGACTATCTTGCCTCCAAGTAGCATCCTAGACAGAGACAGCTTTTGGTTCTTTTGGCAATCCCAGTCCCTGATAGAATACACGGATCTCTGGTGGCCTAGTAAGTAAGTAGTTTGAAACTATGAGTTGCTCCACAGAGATAGATGGGTAATCTCTGGTGCGATTAACAACCTCTGAAAATCTGTTATGGGTCGGTTCTGACTTAATAGCAATGAGAAGTATACTATGGAGGTTCCTGTTCTAATAACTTCATTCCTAAGTCAGTTCTAATATAAGCCAAATAACAATCCTATAGGCACCAGATACAACTAGAGTGTATTCTTATAAGTACATTGACTCTTCTTTCTTCCTCAAAGTGCCTGGTGTGTTCCAACTGCAGACCTTTCCAAACACATGAAACTATCTGCTATCCAATGTTGTTGTTATATGTAATCAAGTCACTTGCAACCCATAGCAACCCTATGTACAGCAGCTCTGAACTGTGACCTGTCCTGAGCCAGTCTCCCATTGCCTCAGATACTATATCAATCCGTTTCATCTGGGGTCTTCCTTTCCTGCACTGTCTCACCTCCCCTTCCAAGCACGGTGTCCTTCTCAGGACTAGTCTCTCCTGGTTATTGGCCCAAAGTATGTGAGATGGTGCTCAAAATCCTAGCCTCCAAGGGGAAACTTTCTTTCACCCTAAGACAGATTTATGTGTTTTCTTGGCAGTCCATGGTATGTTCAAGCCTCTTCTCCAGCACCACAATACGAAGGCATCAATTCATCTTCTGTCATCCTTAGTCACTGTCCAACTCTCTTAAGTATAACAAGTAATTGTGGAGACCATGGCCTGGATCAGGAGTACCTTAGTCTCTAGACTGACATTGTTGCTTTTCAGCACTCTGAAGAGATCTTTGATGACAGGTTTCCCCAATGCAATTCGTCTTTTGATTTCCTGACTGCTGGTGTCAAAAGTGAGAAGAGACTGAGGTTGTTAACAATTACAGCTTGCTTGGCTCCACAATCTACTCTACTTCCAATGCAGATGTCACGGACCTGACTGCATTGTCAAAAAGAGTGGAACAGTCAATTTCTTATTGTTCCAACCTGAATAATTTAGGGGCTACAAAATACCTTCTCAAAACTGCTAGGAAGGTAAATTATCTCTACTTCTCAAAATCTCTCTTTGTGTACCTTAAAGGAATGAACTTCATTGCTACCCCATTACAAATGAACTAATTCTGAATCAAAGCAATCCTATGATAATGAATAGAACTACTCATTGTGTTTTAAAGTTGTACATTTTAACAGAAGTAAACATTCTCCTCTTTCTCGACAAAGTGGCTGGCAAATTCAAACTGTCAATCTTTAGGTTAGCAGAGAAATTCTTTAACCATTGTGCCAAGACAGATTATACCTACCTACCAGTAGTTCCTAAAGTAGCACGGTATCAATGAAACAGCCCTAATAAAAGCCCTAACTTAAGTGAGTTCATACATTGGTTTATTATCATCACAAACAGTGGTCATAAAACGGTAATAAATATATTTTATTGAGTTTCTCTTCAAAATATAACTTCTCTTTGAAGAGCAGCTATAATCCACTTTCTACAAAATGTTAAAGTTCAAAAGTAATTTTAGAAGAAAATTAAAACATAAAAGAACTTAAGTATTTATTGTTGCTGTTATGTACCATCGAATCATTACCAACTAATAGCTGACACTCCAGTGGGTTTTAGAGGACACAGAACGAGAATGCCCATTTCTCCCATGAAGCAGCTGGCATATTTGAATCACATGCCTTTGGTTGGTGGTGGAGAAGAGTACAAAGTATCTCACAGATTATCAAAAGAACTAACAAATATGTCTTGGAGAAAATATAGTCAGAGTATTCCTTGGAGGCAAGGAGGGCAAAGCTTCATCTCACTTTAGGCATGCTGTTAAGAGGCAATTCCTTGGAAAGGTCATGCATGGGTGAACAAAAGAGGAAAACGCTTAGTAAGATGGATTAAAACAGTGACTACAGCAATGGGCTCAAATGTATCAGGGAAGATAAGGATGGCATAGGATAGGGCAGGGGTCAGACCTGATGGGTCGTTATGAGCCATATGTGACTCTATGGTATCTTAACACCACCATCATAATGCTATTTTCTTATTAGAAAAAGGTATGTATCAGACAGGAGAAATACTAAAAAGCAAAACAACAACAACAAAACACCCAAAAATGCTACTTCTACCCACCACAATTTTCAACTCAAACTCATTTTCATCAACTCACAACTGACTCTCTAGCAGGTTTCCCAAAGTCTGTTAAGTCATACAGGAGAAGGCTGCCTCCCTTTCTCCTGTAGAGCCATTGGTGAATTGGAAATGGCAGAGAAGAGCAGCACAATTCTCTTAAGGACTATGCCAACAGAGCTTCCTTATCACTACAAAGAGAAGATATCTAAAAGGAAAACAAACCAAAAAATACAACTAATCTTTATTCAATAAAGCTCTCACAGCCTACCCAGTAATAAGAAACTGTGCAGCAATCCCAAAACCATATAGTTTAAATTCACCAGCTGCTCTGAAGGAAAGGAACCTTCTGAAAACTCACTGGAGGTTCAGTGTGGGTCAGTTCCAGTTCCAACTTGACGGCACTCAACAAAGTCTAATCAAGAAAACATGAGGATGGCATCAAACAGGGCAAGGTTCAGATCTGCTGTTCAAAAGCATGCTGAGGTGTAGACAACTCGATGATACCAAACAATTCAGAAACACAAGTAAATTAGCGTAATATTCTCAAAGCAGTGGTCTAATTTGCTTATTTCCCCTTAACACTACTGGACCCATTAATTTATTCAAATAAAAGAATCATCATAAATTTTAATTACTATCTAATAAGATTATCAACCTTGCTCAGTGAAACACAGGAACACTTGAAGTGTTTGCTGCAAAAGATCAAGGACTGCAGCCTTCAATACGGATTGCATCTCAACATCAAGAAAACAAAAATCCTCATCACCAGGCCAATTGGCAAAATCATAACAGATGGAGAAGAGATTGAGAGTGTTAACAATTACATCTTGCTCAGAACCACAATTAATACCCCTGGCACCAGCAATCAGGAAGTCAAAAGACCTACTACACTGAAAAAAATCTGCTATCAAAGACCTCTGAAAAGTGTTAAATAACAAAGTGAATCTAGAGACTAAGGTGTGATCCTAACTAAGGTCTTCTCATCTGTTTCCTATGCACCTGAGACCTGGACAATGACAAAAGAAGATTCACTGCCTTTGAGTTGTGGTGCTAAAGGAAGAGTAACGTACATACCACGGTCTACAAAGAGAATAAACAGGTCTGTCCTAGAGAGGGTGAAACCAAGTTGCTCCTTGGAGGAAAGGATTTTGAAACTCTCTCACATGCTTTGAGCATGGAAGAAATATACAAGGGCCAATCCTTGCAGAGAGACATCATGCTTAGAAGGGTGGAGTGTCAGCAGAAGAGAGGAAGACTATGGATGAGATGGACTGCCACAGTAATGGTGGCGATGGAACAGGACAGAAACACTGAGGCTGGTGCAGGACTGGCCAAAATTCAGAGATGTTGTTCACAGGATCACTGAGTCAAAGTCAACTCGATGGTACATAACAAAAACTAGAATTACAGAAACATTTCCAAGAGGATTCTTAAATACATCTCTTTCAATCAATACTAAGTCTTTTATTACACAGCATGTGATTTCTCTTCCCGGATACAGAGATTAAAAATTACCTAGAATTGAAACATCTGGTGGTGAATAATGTAGAAAGTTACCTAGCTAAACCAAAAGTGAGCAATCTCCTCCTGTGTACTTAACAGCCTCTGAAACATTCCTGGAGAGTCATCTATGAGTCAGTTTTAAGTAGATGGCAATGAGTTTGTTTAGTATTGAAAAGGAAATGTGTACACAAAATTAAATAATTTTTGGCAGTACCAGTCTCCTTCCCATACTAGACTCCAGGGCCAATTATAACAGATGGATCTCAAAAAAAAAGCGCTATGAAAATTCTTAGCAAAAGTTAATTTATAATAGACTTACAAACAAGTATACAAATTGCCATTTTAAGAAATAGTCCTAACCTTAGACATAGAGAATGTAAAACAGGGTAATCTGTATCACTGAGATGTTACTATAAATTTACTTGTGATTAAATATGTGAAGCAAAAAAGAAGGCAACGTATGCAACTTAAAAATATTGAAAATTGAAACTCCTTCAAATAAGCTACTCCCAATTATGAATTAATTAGGAGCTCTGGTGGGCAAGTGAAGAAGCTGTGTTTCAATTCTGAAGGTACATAGTTTGAATCTGCCAGCTGCTCTACAGGTGGTCTAGTGGCAAGAAGCTGCGCTGCAATCTTGAAGGCACACAATTTGAATCTACTATATGCTCCACAGGAGGATGGGCAAGATGGACAATCTCCTCCCTTACGATTTACTGCCTCTGAAAACCTGCCAGAGGGTCAGCTATGGGTTGGCGCTGACTCAACACTACATAACAAAAATTATTAATTTAGGGAAGCTCTGGTGGTCTAAAAAAATGCTAATCAAATAAAATAAAAATAGCTTTATTTTAGTGTAAAACATTATTTCTTTTCAGTGCCATCTGGCAGTCTAGTGTTGAGGAGGTTATGCTGCCAACCCAAAGGCTCAGTTTTGAATGTACCAGCTGCTCCGCGGGAGAATGATAGGTAATTAGCCCCCATCATTCCTGCTGAAGTCAACTTCTACCTGAATATTAGCTGGAAAGTTAAGTTGTTTCCATTCCAAATTGATGGCCCATAACAGTAACAATTATGAATTCACAATTAATTACCCACAGGTCATTAAATTTAGTACAGGTAGCCCCAGCTTACAATGACATTCTATTTTGACAAGTTCATCAAATACTTTGTTTTTAAGTTTTCATCATCATCATTATTATTATATTTTATCATCATCCATATCTTTTTAAATCCTTAGATGGCATGTTGTTGTTGTTAAGTGGAGCAGGAATCAATCCACAGCTTACCCTACAGCAGGCTGTCAGAGGCAGCGCAATTCCTTACCACGAAGCCACCAGAACTTCTTTTTTTCCCCTTTTTTTATTAATTTTAATAAACATTTACAGAGGTTTTGGATTTCCATTCATTCATTGTCGTACTTTTCTCCCTGCCAACCCCTACCCACCAGTTTGCTCCCCTCTCTGAAAAGGAAAAAAAAATCTTTCATTAGTATACAATTCCCCCATCCCTTTACCCCCACTCCCCACCCCAAGTACACTTCTCTATGCAACCTTAATTCTGGATTCCAGAACTTCTTTTATAAATCTGACCTTTGTCTTTGGGGACTGGCTTAAGAATAGGTGTGTATGCAAATATGCACTTAAACACTGCATGTAGTACACATAACTAGCAATAAGATAGCTATAAACAAACAAAAAACCATGGATGGTTGAAGATTTTAAATTCAACTTGTTATAACTTCACTAGGTTCTAAACTGGGAGCTACCTGTACTGCAACACTATAAAATTAACACAATGTTATCAGAGCTTCCTAGCTTTTAGTGAAAAACAGTTTTTTCAGTGCAATGATTTATAAATTTAAAATAGTTACTTATTGATGGGGAAAGGAAAACTAAGTTCTTAATAAAAATCTAAGAATTTCACAAGTTGATGGTTTTTGTTTGGGGTGTGTCCACCCCGGTTTTAAAAGAAATAATGACCAAATGCTAATGTAGCTAATGTACATCCACTTCACTTCCACCCAGGCTGGAAAAGGAGACAACCAACAAAACATACTGCTATTTAGACAATTCTAATTCAGAGTAACCCCTCCATCAGTTTTCTGAGCCTACCATTATTCTCCTGACTCTATGTACTTAGAAAAAGGAGTACAGAACAGGGTTCAGGTCTTTTGTTCATGGACTCTATGAACTGGGTTTGACTAGATGGCACTTAACAATAACATCAAACAACAAAGAATATTAAAATATTTCCCAAGAAATGAACGTTTCTACTGTTATACCCATTTATTGTAAAAGTCACTAACATTCATGAGGTGATCAAATCCAATAATCCTGTGAAGATTTTAAATACTCATAAATGAAAAATTAGTAGTACCTGAAGCAATCTGCAATCCTAGTAAAGAATCAATTTTAAAAATAGTAAAACACATCTAAACTTAAAAACATACCAAATAGTTTAAGTGCATACCATACCCGTTAAATCCAGTGACAATTTTTAGTATTCTTTCCTTCATTTCATCAAAAGGAATATATTCAACATTAGGGTTGGGAGGACCTCTTGGTTCAGGAGCTGAAGTTCTGAAATCATCCATCACTTTCTCCAGCTTGAAAATAAAATAGCCTTTAAACTGGGACCACTGTATCCTACAAGCAAAACATTTTAAAAAATTTTAAGTAATTCCATGTAGTTTTACAACTTTATGGACAAAGCATAATTAGAGTAAATGTGGCTTCATCTACATGAGATAATGCTAAGAAAATTAAGAAACTGAGTAAATTCCACTGGAGGGAGTCCTAGTAATTCTAGGTCAACAATTCAAAACCATTTCCTAGCTGCACAGGAAGAACAAATCGGCTTGTTAAGAGTACAGTCTAGGAAACCTTCAGGTTAACGTCCTCATGCTTAAGCACTGTGTCACCAGATCTATTTCACCGGTAAATGACAGGAAAGCAGTGAAACAGCATTTTTTCTTTTAGTTTTTTCGTTTCAGATAATTATTTTCAGGCCAAATGTACCTGAAAATGTAGACGTCATCATTTTTTTCTCTTTTAGTGGGGGTTTGTACGTTAATGCAGTGTTGAACAGCCTTCATGGAGGCTTGCAGACTATAAGACAAACTAGGATAAAGACGAGGCAATCTGCTTCTAATCTGGCCAGTGAAAACCTTATGGAATCACATTTCTGATCATATTTTGTGACTACAGCAACTAACCAAAATTTCACTTAAAGGCAATTATCACAAATGCTATATAACAAGTATCTATAAATAATATTTCTTATGTACCTTTCATGTCTATTCATTCGCTAAATTAATACAAATACTTTTCATACCTTTCTCTTTCTATTTTATCACTAAAATAAGATGGAAGTTGTATAAACTAAATTCAAGGAAACACAAGAGACAGGAATCCCAACCATTTTCCCCCAAACACAAAGTACAACCTACTGGCAGGAGTCAATAATGTGGCTAAGGGGAGTGTGAAATTGCAATTATTTTTTTCATCCCTAATCCATCAATCTTAGAAACGAGAGCAGCAGTTCTCAAAATGTGGTCCAAAATGCCACAGGTATTTTAAAAAGAATATAACTCATTTGTTTTTCCACTGTGCTGACATTTACAATGACAGTGCAAAACAATAGTACATACTACTGTTGGCATTGTAGCACAAAGCAATGTATTCATCAAACTGGACTCAAAGTCATCAGTTTTCTTCACACTATAATTTACCAGGATGGGTTTTGAGTTTATTTTATTGTGATTTTGTTTGTTCATTTTTAAAAAGGTATTTCACTTATGTTTAATAAGGCAATAAAAATTTTAATTAGAAAATATCAACTCTGAATAAATAGTTCTTTCTTGTGTCCAAGTGATAACAGTTGTGGTGCAAACTCAAAGGCATGCAGGTTCAAATACACCAGCCTCTCCACAGCACAAGGATGGGCAATTTCTTCCAAGTCTGTAAACCTATAGACTCTGAAAACCTGGAGAGTCAGCAATGAGTCGATTCTAACCCAATGGCACACAACATCATCATATAAAAAAATAGGAGCCATAAAGAAAATACTTCTGCTGCTTCTCAAAGTTGCAAAGTCTCCAAAACAAATGCTTTAGAGTTATATACTAGACATGATCTCAAAAAAAAAAAAATTTTAATGAAATGAGCCTGTTACTTTAAGAAAAACTGATAATGTATATATCAGTGATAAATCTAAAATTTCAAGCAAGAATTGGACATTGTTTTATAAGCACCTAATACTTTTCAAGTAATTTCTACTGTAAATGTGTGCTAAAAGATACTGTGTTAGCACAGTGAAATGAGTCAATATTAAACAAATCTACACAACCCAGTGAATATACATCATCAATGTATGTTACAAAATCATACAGAGGTATTAAAGATTCACTCAAAGTGTAAAACACCAACAGATTGTAATGTATACTGAAAAGCTCACTGATACTATTTCACATTTTACAGAGTTAAATTTTAAAAAACTAGACAGTTTTGCAGCAGTATCAAAATAAAAGCATCTACTGAAATCTGAAAGACTATTAACTTCTCACTTTTCCAACTGTGTATGGAGAAGGCTAGGGAACTGGGCTGCCAACCTGAAGGCACACAGTTCAAATCCACCAGCTGCTCTGCAGGAGAACGATGGGTAATATTCTCCCACGAGATTCACTACCTCTGAAAACCTTCTGGAGGGTCAGAAGCAGCTATGCTAATTCAACCATGTTCAATTACGTGAGACATTAAATACATTTACTACAATGATCCGTCCCCTAAAAGCTGTTCTTCTCACTGACATTTACAAAATACGCTTCTTCTCACTGACATTTACAAAATACGCTTTAAAAAAATATTTTTTTAAAGTACAGGATTAATTATTTTAAAAAACTGAATTTTCCTGAACTCTGCAGCTATAATCCCTTTAATCAAAAATGTCTGAGGTTCTACGCTAATTTTTTAGTTTAAATGTGTCCTTAGATCAAAATGTTTGAGAACAGCAAGACAGAATAATCCGAAAGATTCCCAGTGGCACTGAAATAGAGAAAGGCTTAACAGGGACTCTTCACTTAATAAATTGTATATTCTAACATGTAATTTTAAGTGTTTACTAAGTACAATTTACTAAGTCTTTAGTACACAAATGTAAAAAAAAAAAGTATCAACCAGTTGCAGGTTAATTCCAATTTATGGCAATCTCAAGTATGAGGAGAGAATTATTCATCAGTTTCCAGCTCTTTCTTCCGAGGCACCTCTAAGAGAGAATTAACTATCTGAATTACCAAGGGACTAGAACACAAAAACTAGAGCGTCCTCTGTCAAAGCGTCGAATATTAAACAATAGTGAGAGTTTTGTTGCTACATGTCCCCTGAATACATCTAATCAATTTCTGCTGAACTTTATTAAAAATTAAAACAAATCATCACTTTCTAATTTTTTCACTTGAACCAACGTGTAATATTTTCAGCAGAACAGTTTAATTCAATAAAATATGGTTTTAAATTTAAAAAAAAAACAAACCCATAAAAGTAAAAAAACTTAGCAGCTCTAGCATTCTATGATAAAAACTGGTAGAGCTGTCCTCAACAGATACAGTTACCAATAGTCAAAGGCACCAATTACCTGGATAAAGGATATCTAAGAATAATCCAAAACCAAAAACATTGTAGTTCATGTTAAAGACTAAATATTCTTCTCTCTAAGCTCAAAACAAAAGAAGACTGTCCACTTTTCTGGTCAGCAATGAACTAGAAGGTTTGACCTAGACAATTAAGCAAGGAAAAAAAAAATACAAAGCTCCCAGACTGAAAAGGAAAAAATAAAAATACTTCCCTTGGTAAGTAACTTTATACACTGAAAATCCTGAAGAATTCACAAAACTATCAAGTCAGGTCAGCAAGGTTCATTATCAAATAAACAAAGTATCATTATAGGTCTTTTGCCAGCCAAACACCAAACTGAAAATTTCATCTATTAGCAACAAAAAGAATACTTAAGAATAAACAGAACAAAAGAGGTGTAAAATGTGCACTGTTAATAATACTGCTGAAAGTTTTAAGGACCTCAATAAGTGGTAAGATTTCACACTGAAGAATTCATATTGTCAAAATGATTGTTGGATTATTGTTGTACCCATTAGTTGGAACTGTCCCATAGTTGACCCTCCAGTGGGTTCGCAGAAGCAGTAAAGCACAGAGAGAGAGCCCTGGTGGTCTAGTGTCAAGACGCTATGCTGCAATTCACAAACCACATGGTTTGAATCCACCAGCTGTTCTGAGAGGATGGGCAATCTCCCTGCCTCTGAAAACTCAAGTGTCAATTTCAACTTGAAAGCACACAACAACAACAATAAAGTGGACAGGGAAGAGAGTAAGGAATTGTACATCCTACTGCTGTGGAGCACCTGACTGATTTGAACCACATGCCTTTGGGATTGCAATACAGCTTCTTTTACCACTACACCACCAGAATCCCCAATACATAGGATAATAGAAGTCTCATACAGTAGTAATCCATTAACTGTCAACAAAGAAACCATTCAGGTGCACCTTAGTCTGTAGAGTGACATCACTGCTTCTCAATACTCGGGAGAGGTTCTTGACAGGATATTTTCCCCATGCAATTTGTCTTCTAATTTCTTGATGATTGGTGCCAAGAGTGTTGACTGTGGAACTGAGCAAGCTGTAACTGTTAACAACCTCAATCTGTTCACCATCTATCTATCATGGTGCTGCCATTTGGCCCAGTGGCGAGAATTTTTGTCTTCTTTATGTTGAGCTTCAATCCATATCAAAGACTACAGTCCTTGGCATTCTGCAGCGAGTTCTTCAGGTCCTCCTCAGTTTCAGCAAGTGTTACCAATTACTTTATATCTTAGATGTGTACAGGTCTAGGTATTATTATATGTTCCTAACAGTACATACAGACACAGCACAGGTCATCCAGGAGGCTGGACATTATGAAGAATGGGGCTTAAGGAGTGAGAGAAGACTCATCAACAGCCTGCATTATGAAAATGACACAATCTTGTTCATGAAAACTGAGGAGAGCTTAAAGTGTTTGTTGCACAATGTCAAGAATAGTAACTTCAATATGGATTGCATTTCAAAAAGAAAAGATTCTCACCCACAGGCCAATTGGCATCATCATAGGTAAAGGCTGAAGTTTTTAACAATTTCATCTTGCTTGCATTAATAATCTCAATACACTTAGTACAAGAAGACAGAAGATCAGGAGACGTATTGCACTGGCTAAGTCTGTAGTAAGAGACCCCTCCAAATTACCGAGGAGCCATGATTGTCAGTTTGAGGATTAAAGTGTGTCCAAATCACACCATGGCCTTTTCAGTCACTTGCTGCGCATCTGAAAGCTGGACAGTGACTAAGGATGACAGATGCAGAATTGTTGCCTTTAAACTGTGGTGCCGGAGAGTTAAGAATTCTGAAGATCCCATGGACTGCCAAAAGGACAAACAGGTATTTTTTGGAGAAAGTACAGCCAGAGTGCCTCAGAGGCAAAGAAGAAAAAGCTTCATCTTACATACTTCGGGCATGTTGCTAGGAGAGGGTATTCCTTGGAGAGACACATACTTGGAAAGGTGGAGGGGCAACAAAAGAGAGGAAGATCACTGTCCATATGGGTTGACATGGTGACTAGAGCAATGGGCATACAAGTCTGTTAGAGACTGTGAGGATGGCACAGGGTAGGGCAGTGTTCAGATTGGTTGTTCTTTAGGTCACTAAGAGTCATGCTCAACTTGACAGCACCTACAACAACTACACCTCTTGACAAACAACAGCACTCATTTGTCAGGCTGCTGTACTGGTGTAGATTCTGGGGTGCCATAATGTTGTAAATCTGTGTCACCAGTGTCTCAAGTAGCAAAAGGATCACCCATGGTGAACAGGTTGCAACAGGGCTTCTAAATCAAGACAGACTAGAAAAAGGGATTGGCCATCCATTTCAAAACAATGATAAAACCTTATGAACAAAGGAATGTGGGTAGTAGTTAAAACATTAGACATACAGCTCAGATAGAGAATCACCCAAAAATAAGCAGAAATAGTTGCAAACAATCGTCAATAATTAGAACATGGAATGTGACCGAAGGAAAACGAAGTTGTAAAAAATGAAATGGATGGCATTAAGACTAACTTTCTAGGCATCAGAGAACTAAGATGGATTAACATAGACCACCTGCAATCAACTAAAGCCAAAGAGGAGGAAACTGATGAGGTCTACCAACTTTTGCAGTCAGATATTGAGCAAACATGCAATTAAGATGCATTAAATTTTACTGGTGACTAGAATGCAAAAGCTGCAAACAATGAGAAAGAATTGGTAGTCAGCAAAATTGGTGACAGAAAATAGACTGGAGATTGAATGACTGAATTTGTACACTTAATGATATACTTCATAGTGAATACCTTTAAAAAAAGCAATTAGTGGGGAGCTCTGGTGGTCTAATGGCAAAAAGCTGCATTGCAATCCCAGATGTATGCAGTTCGAATCCATTAGATGCTTAGCTGTAAAAGTCAGATCCAATTTGATGGTACACACACAAAATAATTTTTTATTTATTTATTTTTTTTAAAAAAAAGCAATTGGCGGAGCTTGGCCCGCTAGCGTGGTGGTTGCTGGCTAGGAGCGAGAACGGGAGCAACACTATGAGCAACACCACTGTCGTCCCCAGCACGGCAGGCCTAGGTCCCGGCAGCGGGCCCAGTGGAGGAGGCGGCAGCCCTGAGGAAATCCAGGTGACTAATGTCTCCCCAAGAGCTAGCTCTGAGCAGATGCAGACCCTCTGTGGTTTCCTAGGCAAGATCGACGAACTGTTTCTCTTCCCGCCGGATGATTCACCTTTGTCAGTCTCATCCAGAGTCTGCTTTGTTAAGTTCCATGATCCCAACTCAGCAGTTGTGGCACAGCACCTGACAAACACTGTATTCGTTGACAGAGCTTTGATAGTCATACCATATGCAAGAGTTATTCCTGATGAGACTAAGGCTTTGTCTTTGCTGGTACCAGCAAATTCAGTGGCAGGTCTTCTGCTTGGTGGTGGACTCCTGCCTACTCCAAACTCACACAGATTGGTGCTGTTCCACTGGTTGCTTGGGGAGCTCCTACTCTTGATCCTGCCCTTGCTGCACTTGGGCTTCCAGGAGCAAACTTGAACTCTCAGTCTCTTGCTGCAGATCAGCTGTTGAAGCTTATGAGTATTGTTGATCCTAAGTTAAACCATGTAACTACTGGAATTGTTTCTCCAAGTCTCAAATCTGATACCTCTAGTAAAGAAATAGAGGAAGCAATGAAAAGAGTAGAGAAGCACAGTTCCTAATTTCTGCTGCTATAGAACCAGATAAGGAAGAAAAAGAAGACATTCAAGGTCAAGACACATTCAAGGAGGAGGAGGACTCCCTCATCTTCTAGACACAGGTGATCAAAAAGCAGATCACAGAAGAGATCACATTCTAAGTCAAGGAGCAGGCAGAGGTCCAAAAGTCCAAGATGGAGAAGATCTCATTCCAGAGAAAGAGGTAGAAGGTCGAGGAGCACATCAAAAAAAGAGATAAAAGAAGATAAGAAAATGGTCCAAACCACCACCAAAAAGTTACAGCACAGCGAGGCATTCTAGAAGTGCAAGCAGGGAGAGAAGGAGGAGGAACAGGAGTGGTACAAGATCTCCCAAAAAGCCCAGGTGTCCTAAAAGAAAATTATCTTGGTCACCACCTCCTAAGAGACATAAAAAAGAAGAAAGATAAAGAGAGAAGTAGAGATGAAAGAGAAGGAAGAGTAAAAGATAAGGAAAAAGATAAAGATGTAAAACAGGTTACACAGATTATGATGAAGAGGAACAAGGCTATGAAAGCAAGAAAGAGTAAAAGGAAGAAAAGAAGCTAGCAGAAGCAGGTTCCCCTAAAACAAAGGAATGTTCTGTGGAAAAGGGGACTTGTGATTCATTAAGAGAATCCAAAGTGAATGGAGATGATCATCATGAAGAAGACACGGGTATAAGTGACTGAATATTGCCTCTGCAGGTATCCAACTGTATATATGCATCAGTGTCATTCCTTTGTGTGATTTCTTAGTGCTTTATTTGTTCATCTCAACCGTTAAAAACGGTTATATAATGCTCCTGATATTGTTATTAGCAACATATATCAAAAGCTTTTAGAAATGGTCCATGAGTAACCAATTCTTGTCTTGGTGTAATCTGATTGAGTAAACATGCAGTTTTACTATTCTGGTGCAGCTACATAAAAAATGAAAAGCTACATGCATCTACAGCAGGCATGGATTGTTTATGTTGTATGATCTCTTTTATTAAATAAGTTCACTTACGGTATTTCTAGAATTTGATTCATTGCCGTAAGTAATACAGCCATGTAGGGAATGCACTGACTGATTGCATGTTAACTGTGGCAGGAATATTCTAAATGTCATTAAAATTCTTCAACATGATGGATCTACATAAAAGTCTTATTTGCTGACATGACAAATTAACATTCTTATAGTTACATCTGAAAAATGAACATTTGAAATAGATAATCCTTTTAAGCCTTGTGGCTAAATTTTTGTGGCTTTTGTTTAACTTTGAAGGGTAATAGATGCACTAACCTTTTTGATGGCTAATTAGGCTTTAAGTACAAAAACAGAAGATTTGAAATAAAACTTTTAGCATTGAATGAGCAGCAGTCTGTTTTGAAGTAAAAGTTGTATACAATTCCATAAGGTGTTTGGGGTTGTGGTCGTTGTGCCGCCCCCCCCCCCCCAACAATTTATTCCACATAAACATCAGTGAAAGCTGCCCTGCCTATCCTGAGTCAGTCTGAGAAAGTTTTATCTTGTCCTAATTTCAATTTTTCATTTGTTTTAAGCACAGTGTTGGGGGAAAAGAGGACGGTGCATTTTAAATTAACCTTCATATGCTTTTAAAACATAGACTTGATAATGTACTTTTCATTTTTATTTCAAGTTGTATAAAACCAATTATATTTGTGTTAACCTGTCACTGCAGTAGTAATCTTATACACAGTGATTCCATGTTATATGCAAAGTAGTTAGGTGACTGTTTTCTTAGTTGCAGGAGTTTCAAGCTTCACTTTTGTGCATTAAAAACAAAAATAGGCTACAATCTGTGCCATGTTGATGTACAGTTTCTGAAACTGTTTTACAAGACTTTGATAATAAACCCTTAAACTTAAAAAAAAAAAAAAAGCAATTGGCTTACTTAAAAGGTGACTTTACAGATGCACCTCACCTGAAATCTGAATTACTAAATTTCAGAACCTATCACTGGAGAAGTGCAGTATCAGCAGTCAAATACATACCAGCTGCTGACTGTTGAAGAGAGATCAAGATTTTGTTTATTCATGTGTAAGTTTAAATTGAAGCTGAAGAAAATGAAAACCAGTCCACAGGAACTCTAAGGCTCCCCAGCTGAATTTAAGAATCACCTAAATTTGAGGCACTGAAAACCAACGATGGTAGGTCAGTGAAACTGTGGCAAAATATGATCCATCAAAGGGAGTAATTACTGTTCAAACGGATCCACCTTCTTAAAAAAACAAAAACAAGGACTTTTGCATAAACTGAAACTTTTTCCAAAAACTGATGTAGAATTAGAGGGATCAGAATTGTTTAAAAGAACAAATTTGGAAGGCTCACCCCTTACTGATTTGAAAAATCTACAGAAAGACATAGTAATAAAGTCAAAGTGTTAATAGAATTAAGGATACCCATATAGATGAAAAAAAATTAAGAGTCCAGAAATAAACCCTGATTTACCAGCTATTGTTGTTGTTGTTATGTGCCGTCACACACTGACCACCATGCTTAGAAACATGTTCAGGACGGTTATAGCCATCATTTTGGCAATGTGTTAATGAGGAAAAACTGGTTTTTCAACAAATGGTATGGAAACAACTGAATGTGCAAAAAAAAAGCAAGTTGGACCTCACAGCATATATAAAATCTTAAAGTGGATCAAAAACCTAATTATAAAAGTTAAAACGCTAAAATTGAAGGGGGGAAAGGTAATTTTTAAAAAATCTGTATTTTGTAATGGTTTGTAAGATTCAAAGCACTGGCAACAAAAGAAAAACTAGATTTAATCACATTTAAAACATTCGTGCATCAAAGGACAACAGAAAATACTGAAAGAAAACCCATTAATAGGCGGGGAAGACCCTCTATGAGATGGATTGATTCAGTGACTGGGGTAATCGGGATGGGTGTGTCAGAGGCGGTGCGGTTGGCACAGGATAGAGCAGGGTTTAGGGCTGTTGTGCATAGGGTCGCTATGAGTCGAAAACGACTTGATGGCACATAACAACAACAACAACAATAATAATCTTAATTAAATGGCTTAGTTGTAGAATCAAAGAAAGTTCTCTATATAACACAAGACAAAATATACAAACTTTAAAATTGGATGGAGGATCTTTTTTTGCCTAAGAATATACAATTCTTATGGACAATAAGGAGATGAAAAGATGCTCAAACAAATGCAAATCAAATTGCAAAGAGATCACGTCACTCTCACTAACTAATACAGCTATGGCTTGAGGAATGTAAAATGGCAACTAAGTTCCTCAAAATATATTTTTTTTTAATTTCAGATGTTTTTTATTCAAAGGATCTCAAAAGAAATAAAACAGAAAAAAGCTAACAATCTGTACAGTTCAAAAATGTCTTTTGGCATTTAACAAGTCCTAGGAAACAAAACTATAGTTATCTTGAACCAGACAAATAAATCACCACTGGCAAGTCTGTGTACAAAAGAGTCTTCAAATTTTTTTTAATATAATTAAATGGCTGTCTACAAGATGTTTAACTGATTTTTCTTTTATACACACAGAGATTGTGTTTCCCAAATCTTACCCAGACGAACAGACTTAATTCAGATATTTCCAGCAGCAGACTTTTTTCCCTCCCCCTTCTAACTGAGCTATCAAATATCCACCTTAAACTAATGCAAAAAATTATCAAGTAGTGCAAGACCTAGGTTTGCAGGTACAGGGACGGTGCTGTGCTTAGTCTAGATTTTCACAAAGCAGTAACAGTCCAGGAAGCAAAGAACCAATAATACCATAACTTTAAAAAAAGGGAAACAAAAAAAAACCCCACATTTCTCTTATGACTACGTAATTTTCACTGAATTCTACACTTCTCAGAGCAGTAAGGATTTTTGAAACTGACATCTATAATCATATAAAACTGACATCTATAGACAAATAAAACTGACATCTATAATCAAATAAAAGCATAAAATTTAAGAACTAAAAAGTAAGTTGGAAAAAAATAACTGCTTCAGCCCAGATCCTGAGCTAGGAGGATTTGGTCTGTGGAAACATGGAGGACAAACAATCTGTCCCAGCACAAACAAAAATAGACTGAGGTAGATAACTGATCATACACAGCTGACCAGAAAAGTACAGTTTTGGAAGACAACTTAATTTACCATAGCTTTTAAAACTTATGCAATTGTCTTAATAAAAAGAGCTTCAATAAGAGTGACTCATCTTCTAAGTATGAAAGCAGAAATAACTGTATTTAGGTATCAGGAATATCATAGTTTCAAAAGGGGTTTTTCTTTACACTTAACACTTTGTAGAGATGATGTAAAGTGTGACACTGCTTGGGTCCAAATCTTCCTTCATGATTTTCTGTTGACTTGTCTGTGTGTGTCCATACATCAATTAAAATTATAAAACTTGGTTCGAATCCACCAGATTCTCAGCTGGAGAAGGAGGGATAATCTCCTCCTATACCAGTCAGATCCAATTTGACTGTACACACAAAAAATGATAAAATTTTTTAAAAAATTATAAAACCTAAAAGCGAAGGTAAAAAAAAAGGCACGTTCTCCTAACTGCAAACTGGTCCAGTAAAAATAAAGAGCACAGATATGATGCTGAGACAAACTGGAGCTACTGGCTCTTTACCTTTAAAAGTGCTAAGTCTTTTTTTTTTTTTTTAAATTTACCAGAGAGCGAGAGGGAGAGAGTGAAAGAGAGCGCACTAGTAGCCAATCCTTTTGCTTCTATTTACATCTCAACTTGTTTGAAGAGAAATTTTTTCTTTTTAGCTTTTGCAATTTAGTTATAATAGCAATGTTTGTCAGATCTCAAGGATCATTCTCAGTGTAAAGCACTATCATTAGTATAAAGGAAGGACAAAACATTTGGTGACTCCTCCTCAGGCCCCCACCCAAGCCCCAATTGCATTAAATACATTAAATCTAGAACATCAAGTTTGTTGTTTTTGTTGGGGTTTTTTCCCCCCTGAAAAAGGCAAAAAAGACTTAACATTGCATCATACAGCAGATATCCTAGCCTTACAAACAATTTAACCTACTAAAAGTTCCCCAGTCACAAAATGTGTTTCACACAAAACATCTTTCCCTTCTTGCATTTTACTAACCTTACACATTCTGTGAAAAATCATTAAAAACACTTAGTACATATTTTTAAAAAGGCAAAATTTCAGCAACTTTTTTTGCAATTTTTTTAATATTTAAGTCAATGTTTTTTATTCATTTTAATGAACATTTACAGAAATTTTGGATTTCCATTCATTCATTGTTGCCCTTTTCTCCCTGCCCACCCCTCTCCTTCAGTTCACTCCTCCCTAAGAAAAATTCCTTCATTGGTATACAATTACCCCCCCCCCCTGCCCTGAGTATAC
>NW_006400324.1:151886-165048 GCF_000299155.1 Elephantulus edwardii | reverse complement strand
CCCCGCATACACATCACCATGCAACTTTCATTCTGGACTCTCATGATAACCATAATACCCTATCATTTATCGCCTTTAATCTGTTCTTTCCCTCATCTGTTTCAGTATAGTATACATAATTTATCCAGTTTTTCTCAGTCTTACCCCAACCCTGATGTCAGTCCCATTTTACAACAGTGGCACTATGCAGTATTTGTCCATTTGTGGCTGAGATAGTTCACTCAGCATAATGTCCTCCAGGGTCACCCATTTTGAATAATATTGCATGAGTTCCTTATTTTTCAATGTAGCATAGTATTCCATTGTCTGAATATACCACAGCATCTCTATCCATTCATTTGTTGATAGGCACTTAGGTTGCTTCCAACTCCTTGCTATTGTGAACAAAGCCACGATAAACATGGGTGTGCATATATCTGCTTGGATGGCAATTATGGGTGTGCATATATCTGCTTGGATGGCAATTATTCCCAGTAATGGAATTGCTGGGTCAAATGGTATCTCTATTTGCAATTTTTTGAGAAAGTGCCACTCTGCTTTCCACAGCGGCTGTACCATTTTACATTCCCACCAACAGTGAATTAGAGTTCCAGTTTCTCCACAACCTCACCAGCATTATTTGTTGCTTACTGTTCTGCTCAATTTTGCTATTCTTACTAGGATGAGATGATATCTCATAGTTGTTTTGATTTGCATCTCTCTTAGAGCTAGGGATTTTTAACATTTCTTCATGTGCTTCTTGGCCATCTGAATGTCTTCTTTGGTGAACTGTGTGTTCATATCCTGTGCCCATTTTTCAAGTGGATTATTTACCTTTATCTTATTGTGGTGCTCAAGTATTTTATAAATTCTAGGTATAAGTCCCTTATCTGACATGTCATTTCCAAATACTTTTTCCCAGTCTGTGGCTTCCCTTTTCATCCTGCAATTTCAGCAACTTTATTGACTACCTGTTAAAAGCCCTATGCTGCTGTTTTATAAGGCATAAGAGATTAGCACATTTGGTCAAAGTATTCTACATCTTAGTTTGAACTAACTTTACTGAAACAGCTACAGCATTAAAAGATTTAAGGCAAATTGGAATCGATAGAAGAGGATAGATAAGACACTTCACACTACAGCGACACTGAATTTCTGCAACACTTGCACTGCAAGCATGGAACATCATTGGTGATGTCGGACTATTTAAACTTCGGAAACCCCATTTCATACAGCATTAAAAAATACAAATTAAAACAGAAAATGAACAAAACCACAAAAATTCGGTCTTGCACTTGAGTTAAGTCTTCATGGTCTTTGTGCATACCCAGAAAACGGAAGTTTTATTTTTTCTCCTCCCTCCCATTTTTTTGCATTTTTATAAAAATCCCTTGCTTTGTTGTGTGGGTATATATATAAATTACTAAAATAAGCCTGTTCAGGCGAACAGCTACTAGATGAATTTAGAAGACTTTATACACCTTATAACAAAAAGTTTTAGTTGATTTCATTATAAACAACGTTTTCAAGAACCTGTGCAAAACTGTCAATAATTTCCTAAAGCACAACTGATCAGAAAAATCCTGGATTGTTCAGCATTCACATCCTTCTTCATGTAAGAACACCCCTCTGTACATCTCAGTTACTTACTGGGTTGAAAGGTATATGGAGAATGGTCATTAGATGTCTCTCTAGCCACCTGCTGCTGACCACTTGCCTCCTCGACAGGAATAGGTGCTGTCTGCATGTGTGCATACTGTGGCAAATAGGATCCTTGCATAGATGTATATTCTGGTGCTGCCTAATTACAGATGACTCATCTTCTGATCAGAGATTCATGGTGTGCTCCATTAAGGGAGTTAACATGGCATTGGGGTGCTGTAGGATATACAACTGAGGTTGCATCCTGGAAGGACTTTGCAGAGCCCCGATACTTGTTTTCTCTGGTTTCCTTTGCCACCTAGTAAGCAGACACAGAGATGCAATATAGGGTGTAACAGAAGTATGAGTGATCATTCAGTCTGTAGCAATAATGTATGGTGAAGGATAAAATCCATTCTGTATAGCAGCTGTAGTTGGGTTATAAATAAGGGTCATTCCAGCAAATCTCACCTCTCGTTCTCTATGCCAGGGTCTTCCATTAGGGATGTTATTTGGATTTTGCCTCTTCTTCTGCCCCCTATCCACAAACTTACACAACAAAGGTTCTGTAGGTGTCTTAATGAATTTACCATTAAAATGGCCAATTAACAGCTTCATATTTTTTTCTGCTGATTCCATCCTAGCAAAGCCAACAACATGACTTGTCCCACAGGAATCGCAAAGTATCCTTGTAGAAATAACTTGTCCAGATGGTTTGAGCATGTTTTCAAGTTCTTGTCATCCAAGGACAGTGGCAAATTAGAAATATACAGGTTGGTGGGATCTTGTCCCTGTTGCTTTGCCATGTGATCTTGAACCCCATTAGCCTTCAGGACAGATACAGATACAGCTTTCTGAGCTGCAGCAGGGGTGTCAAAATCGACAAAACCATAACCTTTGCATTTGTTTGTCTTATCCAAAATTGCCTTTGTAGAAATTATTTTTCCATTAGGCTGACACAACTTCACGAATTCCTCATCTGTGGTGTTGGGAGGCAGTCCTCCGATACAAAGGTTCGTCTTGCTTAGCTGATCCCATTCTGAGTTGCTATGGCTGCTACTGCTGGTGGTGCTGGGGTTGGGGGAAGCCAGGACTAGAACCTGCTGCTTGCGTGAGGGATCTAGTAGCTGCTGCTGTCTCCGGGGATGGCGATGCTGTGGGGGAAGGTCATCGTGGTGGCTAGGACGGCCAGTTCCTCAAAATATTAAGCTTACATTTGCCTTGTAGTCCAGTAATCCCACTCACAGGTACAGATACAAGAGAAACGAAAATGCAAGTTTGAACAAAAATGTTCATCACTCACTCAAGCATTGCAGTCAAATCAAAACTAACTCAAAGCTATCCCTCCAGCAGGATTTGAGAGACTGCAAATTATACAGGAGGAGAATGACCAACTGTGGGAGATGCCATGCTTGAGTTAGCAGCACAACTTCCTAAAGACTAAGCTGAATTAATGTTCAGAACAGTATTTATTCACAAAAGCTAAAAGGGTACAAAGTTATGAAATATCCGTCAATTACTCAAAGGACATGTGTGTGCTATATTCATAAAATGAAGTATTACTCAGCAGTAAAAAGGAATGATGTTAAGAGTGTATACTATAGCATGAATCTTCAAAGCGAAAGAAACTGAAGAAGCCAATCACAAAATTTGTGTGTTTAAGATTGTTTAATAAAAACATAACCCCTAAGCAAATCAACAGACAATTAGTCAACTACCAAGGATATGTAAGGGATGGTAATGGCTAAAAAGTAAAGGGTTTCAGAAGTGCAGCAATGAATGAATGGAAATCCAAAATCTCTGTAAATGCTCATTAAAATTATTAAAAAAAAAAAGTAAAGGATTTCTTCCCCCCCCAATTCCCCAAAGTAGGAACTGTTCATTTGTTTGTTGTTGTTATGTGCCGTCGAGTCGCTTGCGACTCATAGCGACCCTATGTACAACAGCCCTAAACTCCGCTCTGTCCTCTGTCAATCGCACTGTCTCTGATACTCCCATTCCAATTATCCCAGTCACCGAATCAATCCACCTCATAGAGGGCCTTCCTCTCCTGTGCGGTCCCTCCACCCTCCCAAGCATGATGTCCCTCTCCAAGGACCGGTCTCCTAACAACATGTCCAAAGTATGTTAGACAGAGCCTCAGAATCCTTGCCCCCAAGGAGCCACCCGGTTTAACCCTTTCCAGGACAAATCTGTTTGTTTTCCTAGCAGTCCAGGGTATTCTCAATACTCTCCTCCAGCACCACAGCTTAAAGGCATCAATTCTCCTTCTATCCTCCTTGGTCATTGTCCAACTCTCTGATGCATAACAAGGGATTGCGAAGACCACAGCCTGTATCAGACACACCTTAGTCTCCAGAGAGACACCATTGCTCTTCAGTACTTTGGAGAGGTCCCTAACAGCAGACTTTCCCATGGCAATGCGCCTTTTAATTTCCTGGCTGCTGGTGCCAAGACTGTTGACTATGGAGCCAAGCAAACTAAAGCTGTGTACAATCTCAATCTCTTCACCATCCATCCTGATGCTGCCAATTGGTCCAGTGGTGAGAATCTTTGTCTTCTTGACACTGAGCCTCAATCCATATTGTAGGCTGCAGTCCTTGACACTCTGCAGCAGGCGCTTCAGGTCCTCTTCAGTTTCAGCAAGCAGGGTTGTGTCATTCGCATAACGCAGGCTGTTGATAAATCGTCCACCAATCTTGACCCCACATTTCTCCTCATAGAGCCCAGCCTCCCAGATAATCTGTTCTGCATATAGGTTGAAAAGGTATGGAGATAGGATGCATCCCTTGCATACGCCCTTCCCAATTTTGAACCATGCAGTGTTCCCTTGCCCTGTTCTGACGACTGCCTCCTGGTCCAAGTATAAGTTTCCCATTAGAACAATTACGTGTTTTGGGATTCCCATTCTTCTCAGAGTCAGCCATAGTTTGTTATGATCTACACAGTCAAATGCCTTTGCATAGTCAATGAAACACAGATAGACATTCCTCTGGTATTCCCTGCTTCCAGCCAAGATCCATCTAACATCAGCTACAATATCTCTAGTACCACGACCCCTTCTAAACCCAGCCTGGACTTCTGGTAGTTCTCTGTTGATGCGCTGTTCCAGTTGTTTTTGGATAATCTTCAGTAAAATCTTGCTTGCATGTGAAATCAGTGAGATTGTTCTGTAGTTTCCACATTCTGTTGGGTCACCTTTCTTTGGGATAGGAACAAATATCGATCTCTTCCAGTCAGTTGGCCAAGTGGTCGTTCTCCAGATTTCTTGGCACAACTTGGTGAGCACGTCCAGGGCAGCATCTGTTAACTGAAATATGTCAATTGGTATACCATCTATTCCTGGAGCCTTATTTTTTGCCATTTTCTTCAAAGCAGCCTGAACTACTTCTTTCATCACCATAGGCTCTTGCTCATATGCTGTTTCATGAAATTCTTCTGTGTCTTCCAATTCCTTTCGATACAGTGACTCAGTATATTCCTTCCATCTTCTTTTAATACTTCCTGGATCATTTAACATTCTGCTGAAAGCATCCTTGACTACAGCAACTCGAGGTTTGAATTTGTTCTTCAGTTCCTTGAGCTTAAGATATGCTGAGCGAGTTCAGCCCTTTTGATTTTCTGACTCCAACTCCTTGCACATTTCATTGTAATATTTTGCTTTGTTCATTTATTCCAAGGAATTCATATTTTTCTTTTTTTTTTTTAAATTTCCATTCATTGTTGCACTTTTCTCCCTGCCCACCCCTTCTCTGACAATTCACTCTTTTCCTTGAAAAGTAAAAGAAAACTCTTTCATTGTTATACAATCCCTTCCCCAAAGTCCACTACACATGCAGCCTTCATTCTGGACTCCTGTCAAGAAAATAATACCTAATTATATAGCCCTTTAAACAGTTCTCTCCCTCGTCTGTTTCAATGCAATATACATCATTCCTCCCCTCCTTCTCTGCCTTCCCTCAACCCCGATGTCAGTCCCATTTTATAAGAGGGGCTCTATGCAATATTTGTCCTTTTGTGACTAAGATATTTCATTCAGCATAATGTCCTCCAGGGTCATCGATTTTGCCTAGTATTTCATGAGTTCATTGTTTTTCAATGCTGCATAGTATTCCATTGTGTGAATAAACCAGAGCTTTTCTGTCCATTCATTTTTTGATATGGGTTGTTTCCAGGTCTTTGCGATTGCGAACAAAGCCGCAATAAACATGGGTGTTATGAAAACTTTGTAAATTTGTCTCGATGGCTGCTTAACTCCAAATACATAAAAACCACTGAAATGTGTAAATCGTATGTAAATTTTTAGCTACAAAGCTTTTACCACAAACCTTCAGCATTTCCAACCATCCTACAAATCAGTGAAATATTAGCATGATAGCTATTAGCATGTTACATTGCCAATCTTAAAAACATCAAGACGACAAATGTCTGAGGACCAACATTATGACAGATGAATAAATTACTATTGTGCAAGGTCAAATTGAAGCAGAAGAAAAGTAAACTAGTACACAAGAACCTAATTCAGGCAATCCCACCTGAATTTAAGAGTCCTCTCAAAAACAGGTTTCTGGCATTGAAATCAAAGACCAAGGAACTGTGAAATAACATCAAAGATATTTTTCATAAAGAAAGCAAAAGGTCATTATAAAGAAGAGAAAGGGAAAAAAGTGGATGTCAAAAGAGACTATGAAAATTGCCCAAGTGCAGAGAAGCCAAAACAAAAGGAAGATGCCAAAGTAAATGAGCTTAACAAAGGATTTCAAAGGGCAGATCAAGACAACGAAGCAAAATATTTTATTTTACAATAATGTGCAGAAAGCTAAAATTAAAGAATAAGGAGTACAACTTGCTCAGCATTTCTCAAGCTGAAAGAACTGAAAAACAAATTCAAGCCTTTAGTTGCAATATTGAGAGAGCTATGGCAAAATCTTGATTGATCCAGGTAGAACCAAAATAAGATGGAAGGAATACACAAAGTCACTGTACCAAAAAAGATTAGTCAACACAGAAAAATTTTAAGAAATACCATATGAACAAGCCAATAGTGAAGATCATCAAGCTGCACTTAAAGCACTGGCAAAAAAATAAGGCACCAGGAATCAATGAGATACCAACTGATATGTTTCACCTACAGCCCTTGATGTGCTCACCAGGATAAGCCAGAAAATTTGGAGAATAGATGCCTGGCTAACTGACTAGAAGAAATCCCTATTTGTTGCTATTCACAGGAAAGATAAACCAACAGAATATGGGAAATTATCAAACAATATTATATCTCACACAAACAAATATTGCTGAAGGGCATCCCCAAAACAGTTAGAATAGTACAGTGACAAGAGAACAGGAAGATGTTCATGCTAGGTTTAGAAGAGGCCATGGCACCAGGGATATCACTGCTGATATCAGATGGATCTTGGCTGAAAGAGACTACCAGAAGAATGTCCATTTGTATTTTATTGACTATGCAAAGGTATTTGATTGCATATATCGTAACAAACAATGACTAATATTGAGAAGAATGGAAGTCCCAGAACACTTACTTGAACTCATTCGATATCTACACCTAGAGAAAGATGCTGCTGTTCAACCTTAGCAAAGGAACACTGTATGGTTTAAAATCAGGAAGGGTGCATTTGAGATGTATCCTTTGTCCATATTCAATCCATATGTCATTTAAGTAATCTGTGAAGCTGCACTCTATGAAGAGAAATGTGGCACCAGGATCAAAGAAAAACTCATAACAGCCTGTGTTATGCAGGTGACACAACCTTGCTCTCTGAAAGTGAGGAGGACTTCCAACAACTGCTACAGAAGATCAAAGACTATACAGTCTTTGGTATTTATTATATCTCAATATTAAGATAGCAAAGGTTCTCACCACAGGACTAACTGTCAACATTACTACAGATGGAGAAAAGACTGAAGCTATAATGATTTAATCTTGCTTGGAAGTACAATCAACATCCTTGGTACCAGAAATTAGGAAATCAGGAGACACATTGGATAAGTCTGTCAGGGACATCTCCAAAATATGTAAGAGACAATGATGTCAGTTTGAAGACTAAGGTGTACCTGATTCAGGCCACAGTTTTATCAATCATTCACTATGCACCAGAGAGCTGATCAATGAATAAGGATGATAGAAGAATTGATGCCTTTGAAGTTGTGGTGTTGGAAAAAAGTACTGAATATCCCATGGATTGACAAAACAGTCATGTCTTGGAAGAAGTGTAGTCAGAGCGCTCCTTGGAGGCAAAGCATCATCTCTCATACTCTGGACATGTTGCTAGGAGAGGCTATTCCTTGGAAAGAAACATTATGCTTGAAAGGTGCAGGGTCAGCAAAAGGGCTATAGCAATGGGCTCAAGTCTGTTGTTTATAAAATCTCTAGAAGTCATACTCAAAACAGCAACCAACAACAACGCCCTACATCCTTTTCTCATTTTACCAATTCACCTTACACCATATCAAGATAAACAGCAATTATAAGTACAAAATAAATACAAAACATCCTATTCTTAACTAAAAAAAATAATTATAGAAGATATACAGACATTGAACAAGTAGAAAATAACACATCATGAAGTATTACTTACAGTTATTTTATGGATGGTACAACAAAGTAGATAACTGAAAAGGGGGGAATCTTTTCTGTACCAAGTAAGGTTGTCAACTCATGTGATTTATAGCAAAGGAAATAACTACTGTTCAGTTTTTCCACTAACTGAAATGTGCATATATAAATCATTATGACTCTGTAATAGCTGTTATTGAAATATAAAATAAATTTAGCACAGCCACAGATGATGAGCGAGTACTAGACAATTTTAAACAGATTTTACCCTCAAAATTCTGGAATTTAAAGGTGGGACCCAAACTAGCCACAGTTTTTCAGATATGCCACCTCTTGACTGTCAGTGAAGGGGTGTGTGTACATGTGTGTTACAATACTGAACAGGTCAAAAGGGAGATCCCAGGTTAAGAGAGACAAAAAAGATAGACTTGGTGGTCTACTTCCAAAACTCAGCTAATGTTTATCCTCTAGATCACAACAGTCGAATCTGCAACGGGTAACAGAAACATGTAGATCAGATATGACTTGACTGTGACTACAAAAAGTTAGGAGTTAATTTAACAGCAGCTAACAACTGTAGAAAATTAAAAGGAGGGTGAACAGCATTCACAAAGGCACAACAGAGAGGACACTAAAAATTGATCTCGTTAAATTTTCATATAATTTTACTGGAAAACTTGGGCAACTAGATTAGAAAGTACAGTGTACAAATGAAAGAAGTGAGGGAAAACAAACGGAAACTTCACTGTTATTACTGGAAATCATTAATTATATTTTCAAAAAGTCAACCCAAAAAGTAACATGAAAAGGCTGCTACTTTCGAAATGAGTAATCATAAAACTGCTATTTTGAAATAGTAAACTGGTTATCTCTGTGATGCCTAAAATGGAGAAAGGCGAACATCACTAAACTTTAAAACTCTTTTAATACCACTGTTAAATGATTTAATTCATTAAACATTGATAAAAATAAAACCTTAAAAACATTTAAATGTTTTCTAGTTTTGGAAATAAGCAACGGTGACAAACACACAATGAATGGATGTACTGAACACTTAAGAATTATTAAATGGAATTTCTGTGGTTTTATAGATACATGTTATTGTTGTTGCTGATTGTTGTTGCTCACAGTGACCCTATGAAAAAAAGCCTGGATAACTATCATCCATTTATCCAAGTTCAGTTTCCAGAGGCATGTGGTTTAGGAAGTGGATGGCACTCTTGCTTCCAAACCTGTCTTAAACTGGTAACTCCACCAAACATTGTCCACACCCTGGGCAGCCTTTATAGCATTTGATCCACTAATGACACAAGGTTCAGTGTCACAACAAACCCAGATTACCTCAGCAAACTGACAATAGTGCTGTATGACTTAGAAGACTGTTCCTCCAAAATACATAAAAACAAGGGATTAAAATATAATCCCTTGGGCCCAACTTTTAAATACAAGGAGGTCTTGTTGACTCTAAACAAGAGGCTTAAATAAAAAACAAAAACCAAACAATCCACACATATCCTCAACCAAAACAAGAGCACCATCTTACAGAGTTCAGCCACTTCACCCAACTCCAAACTGGATATTCACAATAAATTTTAACAAATTGACTGAATCTGATTTCCTCCAGTCTACTGTTTAGCCAATTCATCTTGTGGAGGGTCTTTCTTTTCACTTTTCCAAGGATCAGCCCCTCCTTGACAATATGCCCCAAAGTACACGAGACAAAGTTTCATTATCTGTCCCTCTATAAAGCACTCTGGTTGCACTTCCTTCAAAACAGGTTTGTTTTTTCGCAGTGCACACTGTATAATTATAGTCTTTGCCAAGACCACAGTTCAAAAGCATCAATGATTCTTCCAATTTCCTTATTCATTGTCCAACTTTCAGATGCATATAAAGCAAATGAAATACTAGATTAACAAAATCAAAGATTCACCTAAATTTTAAGGTTATCCAAAAATCAAAACATTAGTTTAAATCCAACAGTCATCTGCAGAAGGAAGATGGACAGTGCCCACCCCCGCACCCCCTCCCCTTACCATTATGGAAATGCAATAGGGAGATTACCATGAGTTGAAAGACCAGAAACAAGATGATCCAAATTAGTGACTTCATTAATGCACTTAAGTACAGCAGAGATGGTGAGAATGACACAGGATAGGAAAAAATTTTGACATGTTGTTCAAAGGGTCTCTATGAGTCACAGTCAACCCAACAGGTAAAACGGACTTGATGGCACCACACTTGATTTTTGTTGTTGTTTACACATCAACTTTTTTTTTTATCATTAACTTTTTCAAACCTTAGTTTTCACACTGCCATCTAGTTGGAATCAACTCTACAATTTTCAGAGACTGTAAATCACATGGGATAAGACAGCACATTTTCTAACAACCAAAGAGGTTCATCCTTTGTATCAGCAGTGTAACTCTTTATGCAGGACTCACACACAGTTCTTGATAAATGTAATATATGTGATATAATATATATACAACATATACATATACTTTATCAACATTCTGAAACCTCACCAAATTTGCAATACACTGACCCTACTACCATCTTGCTAGGAAGTTCTGGTGGCCTAGTGGTAAGAAGTTGTACTGCAATTCCAAAGGCATGCAGTTCAAATCCACAAGTTGCAGCACAGGAAAAGGATCAACAATCTCCTCCTAGGGATGGGGTGTAGTGTGTGTCTATGTTTCTGTAACTGTCTCTGAAAACCCACTGAAGGGTCAGCGATGAGTTGGTTCTGACTCAACAGCATACAACAACAACAACAACCGTGTTTCTACTGTTCCATAAACTTTAACATCCTCTTTCCCCACACTATCTAAATTATAAGCATTAGTAATAAAAGTAATTCCCTTTACATACAGTTTATTTTCCAGGCACTCTTTGGCTATGCTGCACTTGCAAAATCAGTAACAAATATATGTTTGGAGTAAAAGATACAACCGTGACGGTAAGTTTCAAGTATACCATCAATGCTGCAATAGTTTATTCATTTTAAAGCTCTTTAATAATTTATTTTTTTTCTCTTTTCAAACCTCCCAGAAGCTCTCCCATACCTTTACTTCAAGTGATGCCTTTCAATACTATTTCACTTAACAAAACTGAAAAGACAAAATATACAGAATTTACCCAACTACAGAAAGCACTTGTATTTACACACCTGAATTCCTACCTATTTTCATAGAAAAAAATTTCTGTTAACAGTAAATCAGTGTTTCAAGTCCACTACCTGCTCCGCTGAAAAAAGATGGGGTCATCTCCTCCCATAAAAATTGACAGCCTTGTGCAACAACAAACAATGAATGGAAATAAATAAAATTTTAAAAAGGCAGCCTCAGAAACCTGATGGAGGGTCATTATCCAAGCTGACTTCACGACTGTGGGTTATCACAGAAGATAACATATGCTAGTATGTCTGGCTTGGAATAAGTACAGACAAAAGTGTTCCTTAAAAGCAAGGATGATAAGACCCCGTCTCACAAACTTTGGACATATTATGAGAAGGGACTAGTTCCTAGACAAAGACATTCTGCTTAGTAAAGTAGAAGTCAGCAAAAAAGAATACCATCAATAAGATACTGACACAGTGGATTCAAAACATAGGAATGACTGTGAGAAAGATGCAAAATCAAGCAGTGTTTCACTATGCTGAATACAATCACAAGCTGAGCCAACGATATCCAACAACCATCATAAATAGGAGATCCGGAGATGCTGCAAACAAAAGCATTTGAGGCTGGTATTTTAACTGTTGGGTTTTCCTCTGAAAAACTGACAGTCTGAGTCCAAACCAGTCACTACACAGAATAAAGAATTCTGTTATTCTGCTATGTAAGGGACAGTTGTACTATTTTCTGTAGCACTACTATAAACTGGAAGTGCCCCAGTATCAGTAGGTTGAATTTACCAGCTGGAGCCATGGAATAAGATCTGAAAATATGCTTCTGTAACCAGACTCAGATATTACACAAAATACAGTAACAACTCAAGGACCTAGGAATAAAACTAAAACTATAAGCATCACCAAGGAAAAACAAGGGCAAATTTAAGCCCAAATCTAAGATTAATCCAAAGATGGTGCCTCTCTGGCATCTTGAATCAGCTGCTCTGAGGGAGAAAGATGGGTAATTCCCTCCTGTGCAATTTACAGCCTTTGAAAAATCACTAGAGTGTCAGCTATATAGTCAGTGCCAATAGTTTGAGGTTTTCTCCAGTTCTGACTCAATGGCATGTAACAACAATGAAGCATAAAAATACTCAAGTATCACCAGATGCTCTGCTGGAGAAGGAGGAACAATCTCCTCCTGTACCAGTCAGATCTGATTTGACGTTACACACAAAAAAATAATGAAATAAAATAAATTTTTTAAAAAAATACTCAAATATAACTGAAAATGTACAATTGTGCATATCCTCTAAACTAGGAGCTCCTCAAAATCAAATCCTTATATGTACAAAAAGATTTCTTCTACCAGTAGTAGTAGCAGCAAAGTTTAACAGGACAGCAAATAATACATTTTGAGAGGATATAGAAAGATCAGAAAGCTCATGTACTACTGGTGAGATTGTAAAATGGTATAATCACTATGGAATGCAATTTGACATTTCCTTTAAAAGCTGACTATAGAAATCTCATATGATTTTGCTATTGAACTGCTAGGAATATACTCCAAGGAAAACAGAAGACACACAAATGAAGAATTGTACACTGATGTTCACAGCAGCGTTATTCACATTAGCAAGAAAATGGGAATAACTGGAATGCCCATCAACAAACAGATTAAGAAAGTGTGGTACGTTCACACAATGGAATACAATGCAGCACACTAAGGAGCAATGGTTTTGTAAAAGAATCCATATCATGAGAAAGTCTAAAGAGCATTATGCCAAATGGAATAACTCACTAACTTAAGGAAAAATAATGCCAAATTGCTAGATCCATCTTGAAGTACAATA
>NW_006400324.1:143736-149356 GCF_000299155.1 Elephantulus edwardii | reverse complement strand
AACAACAACAACAACAACAAGACTATTATTGTAAAAATAGCAGTATAACTAGTAAGACGTATACATAAGTCCACAAGGAGAAGGGTAGCAAGGAAGCAGAAAATGGGGAGGGAAGAAAGTACTAGGATGACAGAGTTTGATGGGTAGATTGGGAGATGGGGTGGGGAAGAAAAAATCCAATGGGTACCTGAGAAGACAGAATAACAGACATAATTTAATGGTGATTAAATTTATAAAACACAATGTATATGAATGATTTTATAAAACACAATGTGAATGAAGAAATGTATGCAACGCCTTGTACAACGACTGAAACAGAGGTATACATATTTTGTATGCAAACCAATCAATATAAAATTTAAAACAAAAAAGAAAATTACAACCAGAGATAAAAAAAGAACCAAAAGACTGGGAAAAATATTTGAGAGGGACGTACCTTATAAGGGAACAATTTCTAAAACTTACAGAAAACTCTCAACACACCAGCAATATAAACAACCCAATTATAAAATGGTCATGAAAGACAGAGGTCAGCAAACACATGAAGAAATGCTCAAAAATCTTAATTATTAGATGCAAAACAAAACAATAATGAAGTTATCATTTCACCCTAACAACAGCAAAGTTCAGTAAGAAGCAAACAAGTAAGGATGTGTGCAGAGACCAGGACTCACATACACTGCTGGTGGGTATGTAAAATGGAAGAACTACCATGGAAAGCAAAATGGCACTTCCTTAGAAAGTTGAGACTAGAAAATGCCATTTGAACCAAGAATCCTCCTCCTAGTAAGGAATAGATTCCAAGAAGAGCTGCCCCAGGAACAGTTATGTGTTTATGTAGAAGAATCAGTGACTATGAGTTGTAGTGCTGGAGAAGGAGTACTGAACATACCATGAACTGTCAAGAGAACAAAAAGGTCTATCCTGAAAAGAGTGAAACCAACTTGCTCTGTGGAGGCAAGGATGCTGAAGCTCTGACTCACGGTGGACATGCAGCCAGAAGAGACCACTCCTTGGAGAAGGACATTATTCTTAGAAGGGTGGGGAGGGTTAGTGTAGGACAGGAAGACCGAAGATGAGATGGACACAATAATTGGGCTAATTGAGTAAAACGGTGTCAGAAACTGCGAGACTGGCTCAGAATAGGGCACGGTTCAGAATTATTGTGCATAAGGTTGCTACGAGTTGCAGACTCGACAGCACATTAACAACATCATAACCCACAGTGGAGTACTTACTATGCAATAGTAAAAAAAAAACAACATTTTTCTCCCACAAAGCTGTATTAACATGACTGCATTCAGAGGACACGATATTACTGAAATAACTCTATCTATAAAAAAGAAAAGAGTCTACATTTTCTCTTTTATGAAGGGAAATTACATGAATAGATAAATACATAAGAAATACTTTCTATTAGGAAACTCTGGTGGCTCAGTGGTAAGGACCTGTAGTGCCATCTCAAAGGGAGGCAGTTCAAAACCAACTGCACTTTGGGAGACAGATGAACAACCTTCTCCCACATAATTTACTGCTTATGAAAACCTGCTAGAAGGTCAGTTATGAGTTGGTTCTTACTCAATGGTACATAAAAAATACCACTTTTAATTAATAATCTGCTCATAAGTCTCAGGGCTACAGAGCTGCTCTCCTTTCCTTTCCCAGGATAACCACTGAAATGATCAAACCAAATGGTCAAACAGGAAGCAAGTTGTGGCTCTGTTTCACTTTGTTAAGGATACGAAATTTTCTACCTCCATTTCCCAGGAATAGTTTATCTGAGACCCCAATCTACTTCCTTATCTTGTAAAAAACTATGAACAACTATGAGATATCATCTTACTCCAGTAAGAATAGCAAAATTCAACAGAGCAGCAAATGCTGGCAAGGTTGTGGAGAAACTGGAAACCTTATTCACTGCTGATGGGAGTGTAAAATGGTGCAACCACTATGGGAGGCAGTATGGAGCTTTCTCAAAAAGTTGGAAATAGAAATAACATCTGACCCAACAATTCCAATACTGGGAACATATCCTAAAGAAACCAGAACTGCCACCCAAGCAAATATATGCACACTCAAGTTTATTGTGGCTTTGTTCACAACAGCAAAGAGTTGGAAACAACCCAAGTGCCCATCAACAAAAAAATGGAAAGAGAAGCTGTGGTGTAGTCACACAAAGGAAGACTATGCTGCATTGAAAAACAAAGAAGTCATGAAATATTATACAAAATGGGTGATCTTGGAGGACATTAGGCTGAGTGAAGTATCTCAGTCACAAAGGACAAATACTACATAGTGCCACTGTTGTTAAAGAGGACTGACATTGGCGTTGGGGGGAACTTTAAAAAAAAGAGGTGACAATGTATACTGCATTGAAACCGATGAGGGAGAGAACTGTGTAAAAGGAATACAGGATTAGGTATTCTTTTCATGACAAGATTACAGAAAAAGAAATGCGTGGTAAAGTGGACTGTGGACTTGGGGGGATTGTATAACAATGAAAGAATTTTTTTTCTTTTCAAAGACAAAAATGAACTGGGGGGAAGGGTGGGCAGGGAGGAAAAGGTTTAACAACGAATGAATAGGGGAAAATTAAATGGATAGAATATGCTGTAAAAAATACAAGAAAAAATTATCAAACAATATTATTACTATCACATGCAAGTAGAATTTTGCTGAAGACTATTCTAAAATGGCTGGAAGAATATATGGACAGTGGCTAGAAATTCAGAAGCGTAGTATGAGGAACATCATTGCTGACCTCAAATTTATCTTAGGTGAAAGCAGAGAACTCCGTAAGTGTTTGTGTTTCACTGATTACACAAAGGCATTTGACTATGTGGATTATGTGAAATTATAGCTAATATTGATCATAAAAGGAACTCCAAAAACCCATAAAGAACCTTACAGGGATTGAGAAATAGTCATTGGAACAAAACAAAGGATTAGAATCAGACAAGATGTGCTCCACAGCTGTATTCTTTGACCATACTTTTTCAACATGTGATGTTTGTATTCTGACCAACTTCTTTGCTTTTGCACAAATTTTCACATTATTTAGAGATTTGCATTTTAATTCCTTTTTCTATTTTGTTGTGCTATCATGAACATTTACACTACAATTTACATTACCATTTGACACTTTCAACCCAAATTATTTCTATTTCAGTTCTGATTGGTCCATATCAAATAGTTTCCTTTCCCCTTTACATTTTCACATGAGTTTTAATTAAAAAAAGAACCAAAAAAAAATTGCACTGTTTTATTTTATGTATGTATATGTAATGGTCCATAATGGAGATCCTTAATAGGATCATTAACATGGTATTTAAGGTATTAAGGTTAAATTTCTTTGAGTACTCTGACTTATTTGAAATAGTTCATGTGACTCTCAGATGTATGTTTGTGTTGCTTTTTGTTTTGTTACTCTTTAAACAAAGTAAAATATGATCAACTTCTTATCTAAATAACTTTGATATTTTCAAAAACTCTTCTGAATTCATAGTTTAAAAAAACTGTGAACATCTTCCCCAGTTTCCTTTTAAAACAATATAAAACCCTTCGCTAACTTTAAGTGGGAGCTGGTTTTTGTTTTGGAGCCAGCCCAGCAGTTTCTCAAAAAACTATCTTTCTTGGCCTGAACTAGGTTCTGTCTTTCCTCAGCAACCTTACAATTCTGGTGCCAAAAATCCAAAGAGATACTTCCAAGAGACAACAAATGCTGATTCCCTAACTTTCCTTGTCTCTCTCTACCTCCTTGCAAAGCCTAGGCCACGAAGACAAGAGATCTCTCCCCAGCTCTCTAATAAGCTCAGTGGAAGCCAGTGACCAGCCTGTGCCTCCTACTACTTACATGAAGGGAGATTGGAGCCAGCCTGGAGAGTCTTTGGAAACTGCGAAATCAGCTTCTGTCTCTCCTCTATATATAACTTGTCCCTTTCTTCTGGCCTAAAGACACCCAGGGTGTACTGGATCACGCTAAATAAATCTTTTCATTCCTCCATGGTCTTGATCTGCTTTCTGACTCTTTTTAACTTTTATGAGGACACCCTTCTCTGGGGCTTTCTGCCTCTTGCCATTGCTGGCCTTCCCAGCACGACCAGACCAATTTGGGGTATATGGAATAGTTCTCTCTTGAGTCTCCTGCTCTCTTCTGACTTTAGAGTCCTTGAGTCCCAGGTAAATCCCTTGGCCCCCTGGGCCAGTCTCTCACAATGTGGAGGACGCCCACATTGTGAGCAGTCCTTCTCATGAAGACAAAAGAAAAGTAAGGGACTCCTTATTCCCTTAAGTCTCCTCCCCCCACACCCCAGAAAGCCCACAACTTCCCCACTTCCCCAATCATGGTAGCCAGCCAAGCCTGCCCTTCTCTTTCGATCCCTTGATACTCTTACTACATGGCAAAACAATATCAATTACGTAAAAGGTCTCAATAGGCCTAAGATGGTATGCTTAACAGTCTCAGGGACTTCAACAATTTCTAACAACACAATGGCAAATGGTCAGAAATTCCCTTTGTTCAGGCCTTCTTTGCTCTCAACTGTCCTTCACTTTGTCAAAACTGCTGCAGTCACCAAATTCTTTTAGCTCTCTAAGCCCTCCTTCCTGATCAAAATTACTTCACCTTTAATCCCTATGATCTTTCAGTACCCCCTACCACTCTGCTCCCCAACTCTGTCATATGTAAATGTTGCCTCACCACAGTCCACCTCAGACTCAAAGCCCCCTTCCCTTTTCTTCCCCTCTTGCCTCTCTTACTCACTCCCCATCAACCCCAAAACCCAGATCCTGCCTGAAATTGCAGTGAAACTTTTTCACTCTCCACTTTTCTCTCTCTCCTTCTCTACTCATCTTGTTCAGCTTTCTAGTTAAAAGAAAATCTCCTGCAACTAAAATACCACTCTCCTCTTTTTCCAACCCTAACCTGTAAATAAAATATTACTTCCCCTCCTCTGATTGTAACCCAGCATATCATCCTCCCCCAGAGCTTCAGACCAAAACACAAAGGCAAATCCACCAAGCTCCTGTACCCCTCTCCTCCCCTCAGGTAGTAGTCTCTACAGTTACAAGTAGCAGCAATAAACAAACAAAAAGTTTATAAAAGACAAGGCTACACATGTATACAGTTTTATACTTTAATTAAAATTAGTTTAAAAACAACTATGAGATATCTCACCCCAGTCAAAATAGCAAAATTTAACAGAACAGCAAGCACCGCCAGACGGGAGAACGCTGCCGCCAGACGGGAAAGCGCTACCGCCAGACGGGAGAACACCGCCACCAGACGGGGTTCCACCAGGAGAAGGGCCTGGAAGAGACCCGGGAAGAACAACAGCCAGCCACCTACCGTGGAACTCCAGAGGAGCGAAGACTGTGAGACCCCAGAGGAACGAAGACTACCCGACACTGTGTGACCCTTAACACACAGGGTGATGCTGCATAAACCCCCAGCAGTGCCCAAGCACTGCCCCCACCTCTTAGTGATAGTGTCCAAGCCCTGCGGTCCTTACCCCCTAGTCCCTTGTTTTCCTCCCCTTCCCCCATCCCCCTTGCAGCTCCACAACCACACATCTCAACCCCCACCACAGCCCTGTGACCTCAGGGCACCACCTTGGATCCA
>NW_006400324.1:118150-136611 GCF_000299155.1 Elephantulus edwardii | reverse complement strand
GGGGGGTTGTGCGGGGAGAAGGGTGCAACAATGAATGAATGGAATTCCAAAATCTCTGTAGATGTTCATTGAAATGAAAAATAAACCACCTAAATTTAAAAAAAAAAAAAACCAAACAAAAAAAAAACAACTCACTTAAACTCCAACTCTCTTAAGAAAAAATAGTCATAAATTTCCATCCTATCAATCAGTCTGCAGTGATATTAGGGGGAAAAACTCAGAAAAAACCATGAGGCCAACAAAGTAATTCAAACTAATGTTTTAACTGCTGCTATTTCAGTGTTCAACAATAGAAACGTAGAAGGACTAGCCAAAAGCCAATTTCTTAACACTGCTGTCACAGAATCTTTTTTTTTTAAATGCAGCAAACGTGCCCCCAAAACCTCAATCCCAAGGGTTTTGTTTCCAATGAAAAAAGCCTAGTCAAGATCAGATATGCCATAATTAAAAAAAAAAATGCTGCAAGAAGGTAAAGGGACAGAAGGAAAGCCTCTTGCTGCCACTTGTTTCCAATGCAATTCTCATAAACACCTGACTCAGTAACCCCCAAGCCTGTCTTGCTGGCAGAAGAGCAACCAGACTGACGGGGGCCCTGGCTGCACGAATGATCAACACAGCATCATCATACACCAGAAGAAGCCTTACGTATACATGGACGTAGCTGGTAAGATACTTTACTTTTTTCTCAACAACAACATGAGTTATTTAGTCTTACAATCTTTTAATAACCTTTCCCCCCCTGCCTACTTACTACTATAAGCATTAAAGAAAAACCCTACAAATATAAAACTCCTCTATTAAACAATATATAAAAGAGTATTATTTCCTCATCAATTTCTAGTTATTCCTAAACCCCCTGTACTTTTATCAAAGAGAGACTTGTTACCAAATGTAATTACTGAAGCTCTTTTCCCGTCAATATTTTGAATAGTATTAAAAAGTAGTACAGCCAGCTCTTTAAGGTAATAATTAATGTTAAATAACAAATTTTCTCCTAAAAGTATACAAAGCCATCAATTAAAAGAAACTCACCTGGCCAGTTGACTCAAAAATCCCTACAGAACATCTTTTAAATAACATCTTTTCAAGCTCTAAATCATACCAGACCAGTCCTCACTAAAAACTGTTAACTTTATCTCTCTCTATGACAGACAGTAGTCTAGGGATTCGTTCCATTAAAAAAAAACAAACACAAAACCCACACACCTCAAACCCTAAAAACTCTCATAAGTGAGTTGGCAAATAATATAATCCTCCTCCTTACTTAAAATATTATGTCTACTTTCAATTAAAAGCATAGAGCAGTAAGCAATATTTCCTCCTCTTACTGTAATCACACCCTTTTCTTATCAAATAATACCACTCAATGCTCTACTTCAAAATCATTCTTCATCATTAACAACTCAGCTTAACACTGCTTGAAGACCAATTGGACTGCAGTCTGCAAAAGAGCCTTCCTCGACCCTCTTACAGTAATTTCCGTAATCTTAATGTTTGGTCCTTGCCTTACACGATTTCTCCAAGTTTTCTGCAAGAGCAAATGAGAGACTTTGCCAACCACACAAGCCATGAACTCCTCGTATAATTAACTGAGTACCAACCATTACCCTCCATCGTCACACCTGCTAAACTCCACTGCCTAAAACCAAAAGGCTCCCCACGTCTTTAGATCGTAGCCCCCCGTCTAGCAGGAAAGCGAAACAGAAGAGATCAACAGCCCAAATCAATATACTAAAGGGCTGAAATGTTCAGGGCCGTGGATCTGCTCTCCCTTTCTGCAAAACTATTTCATCTCCCTTTCCCAGGAATCCACAACCCCCAACTTACTGCCTTATCTTGTACCGAACAGCTGTGAACGCCCAACCTCATAAAACTCCACTTTAAAAGCAGATGCTGGTTTCTGCTTTACAGCCAACTTGGCAGTTTCTCCTCAGTCAACTTTCTTGGTGTGAGCTTTGTCCTTCCTTGGCAACCTTGTAATAAGTAGTTTCTTAAGGGTTAATGGGAGAAAAAAGGAAGCTTTCCTCTCCAGATGTTCTTTTTGATTAAGGAACCCTCCTTTTACACAAGGGAGTTGCACTGCTAACCCAAAACCTTCGCCTGTCTATGGATTTGAATCTACCAGTCACTTGTCAAGAGAAAGACGGTTAACTCTCTTATCCTGCCATTTACAGCCTTAGTTATGAGTAAATTCCAACTTGGCAGCAATGAGTGTTTACAGCTAGACAAGAGTAAACAGTCTCACTAAAATGTAAACCAAAAAATTCCCTTCGGGTAACTGCTAAGGCATACTAATTTTGTAACCAGACTCAAAATATCTGCAAGTATTTTATGTTATTTATGCTGTTGTTAAGTGCCAGAGTCAACTATGATTCAAAGCAAGCAAACTTATGAACAGCAAATGGAAATTTTTCCCTATCCTGTACCAATCTCACAATCTTTGCCTTGCTCAAGCCCATTTTTGCATTTGCTGTGTTGATCAATCTGACCAAAGATGTTCCTCTCTTTCACTCATCTTCCACTTTTCTAAGCAGAGTGTTCTTTTCCTGGAACTGGCCACTCCTAACGATGTCAAAAGTATGTGAAACAAGGTCTCACCATCCTTGCTTCTAAGGAGCATACTGGCTGCACTTCTTCCAAGAAAATACTTGTGTGTCCTTTTGACAGTCCTTAGGCTATTCAATATGCTTCACCAACACAATTCAAAGACTTCAATTCTTCGTCAATCTTCCTTATGCACTTTCACAAACATAAAAAGCAATTTACAATCCCATAGCATGGGTCAATCTCACGGCAGTCTTTAAAGTGACATTCTGGCTCATTAACATTTTAAAGAGGTCTCTGAAAGATTTGCCCATAACACATCTTTTTGGTTTGTTGTTTTTCTGTGTTGTTTTTTTTTTAAACTGCTGCTATCATGGATGCTGACTGTGGATTAAAGTAAAATTAATCCAATGAAATCAACGATAAGTGTGTGCACACACACGTGTTTATTATGTATGTAGACTAATACACTGGTTGTGACCATAACCACTGTGAGCTGCCAGACCTGGATGGCACATGATATATAAATATCGGAGTGTATACGTCTGTACAGGGAGCTCTGGTGGTCTGATGTTGCTGGGAGTGGAGTACCCCACACAATGACCTTTATGAACAATGGATCTGAACTTTGTCTTATCGATGTCATCCTTATCTCTTGACATATTTGAGCCACTGCTACTGTTACTGTGTCAATCTGTCTCATTACTCTCTTTCACTGACCCTCCACCTTTCTAAGCATGTTCTTTCCCCAAGGGCTGGTTCCTCCTAACAACATATCCAACGACTGTAAGATGAAACTTCACCATCTTTAACTCTAAGGAGCACTGTGGATGCACTTTCCACAAGACATTATTTGTTTGTTATTTTGGCAGTTCATGGGATAGTCAGTACTCTTCTCCAACACAACTCAAAGGCATAGATTTTTCTTGTCATCCTTGATCACTGCTAGATGCATAGCAAGTAACTGAAAAAACCATGGGCTGAACTGGGTGCACCCTAGTTTTTAAAGGAACATTGCTGCTCTTTAGCACTGTGGAGAGGTCCTTGACAGCTGACTTTCCCAGTACAACATGTCCTCTGAATTCTTGAATTGCTAGTACTAAGGGTGTCTACTGTGGATATAAACAAACTAAAATCATTGACAATTTCAATCTTTGCTCCATTTATCATGATGTTGCCTATTGGCCCAGTGGTGAAAATTTTAGTTTTCTTGATGTTTGAGATATAATTTATACTAAAAGTTGTTGTTTAAATCTTCTGTGGCAAATTTCTCAAATCCCCCTCACTTTTCAGCAAGAAAGTTTGTGTCCTCTTGTGCTTTAGTGGATAATAAGTTGTGCTGTTAACACAAGGGTTCAAATCCACAGGATGCTTCATGGGAGAAAGATGGGCAATCTTGTGCTCTTTCCAACCTTTGAACAACTGCTGGAGGGTCAGCTGACTCAAAGTTGAAGAGAACTGAGTGAGTGAATGATATGTATGTATAAGGAGCTCTGGTGATATAGTGAATTAGGAGTTGCACTGGTAAGTGAAAACTTAATGGTTCAAATTCATCAACTGCTAAGGGAGAAAAACTTCCTGTGAAGATTTACAACCCAGAAACCCAGAGATATAGAGGTGCTATGAACTGGAATTGACTTGATGGTAGTGGGTCAGACAACACTCCCCACCACTTAATGGTTCAAATTCATCAACTGCTAAGGGAGAAAAACTTCCTGTGAAGATTTACAACCCAGAAACCCAGAGATATAGAGGTGCTATGAACTGGAATTGACTTGATGGTAGTGGGTCAGACAACACTCCCCACCACTCGCCTCCCCCTCCATACCCTAATCACTGATCCTCCACTTTTCTAAGTAGTCTTCTTTTCTAGGCAATGGTCCCCCCTGACAACAACATGCCCTAAGTTAGTAAGACAAAGTCTCACATCCTTGCCTCTAAGGAGCAAACCTGTCAGCACAGATAAATTTGTCCTTTGGCAGTCCATGATATATTCCACATCCATAATACAAAGTATAAAGGACACAGTTATAGATGATTTTCAGACAACTCTACATCTTAAGGGATTGGTTTTCAGGATTTAAACGTTTGGGACCATATTCATGTGGAATAACTCAAGTCAACCAACATAATTATGTTTAACATTCTAGTTTGGAGTAGTGTCCTTCAAAGCTTTCTAGTAGCTATCTAAGATACAAACTCTATTCATATGGAACAGAAGAGAAACCAAAAATTCAATGAAACTAGTCTACAGGATTAACAGTGCACAGGACCCACAGCTTCTAACCTGAGAGGAGAATAAGATGGTTACTGTTGCCACTACTAAAAGTTCTGACCAATGACAAAATAGGATGTCTCAGATTGAATGGGATAAAAACCAGAGAACAAAATTAAAATTTCTCCCAAAAAACCTACTGGATTGGTTGAAACCAGCATAGTTGCAGGACTCCCTGCCAACTTCAGCCCTGAGATTTTCTTTAAAGAATTAATCAAAACTAGGTCCTCAGTTCATCTTTTAGCCAAATAACAAATGTCTCACAAAATAAAGAATACTGCCTATGAATACTAAACTCCTTAAAAAAAAAGGAATCATTCACATGATTGTCAGTCAACAATTACTTTAAAACAAAGATGAGAAGGGGGCAGGAAAACTCTATTAACAGAAAGGAATCCAAAACATAAGAACATACACAACCTGGGAACAAGAATATAACAAAAGTCAGTGTATAATTAATGTAGAAATTGTCTCATTCACTGAAACAGTATTTTTTAGAAAAAGAATAAAGGGCAAAACAATTATTAGTACATAAATATTACTTAGAAATAATGTTTCCAAGAGTCTTGCCTCAAGGATCTCCTGGAAGATGAGTTTAAGATGATCAAATTGACCCAAGACCAGGTGATGAATATTACTCATATAGTTTCTGTAGATCCAAGTCATAAAAGTGTTTTCTGGAATAACTGTGTATGTGCCAATAATACTTATACAACTATTTCTTTTTAAATTTTAAAACAGCTGCTAGAGATGGGTAAACATACATAAAAAAAGTTTTTAAATTTTTTTTAGAGCATCTGGTGGATTCAAACTGAGCTCCTTTGGGATGGCAGCACAGCTTCTTGCCACTAGGCCATCAGAGCTCCCATTTTTAATGTTTTTAATTGCTGGTTGTAGTGGCCAAATAGCAAAAAGGTGCACTGAAGACACAAGGTTCAAATCCACCACCAGCTGCTTTGCAGAAGGATGGGCAATCTCCTCCCATGCCTCTGAAAACCCACCAGAGGGTCAGCTATGGGTCAATTCTGAAGTGATAGTACAAAACAATAATATAACAGTGTATGCTAGATATAGAGAATGACAATGTATAGGATATCATAATCCTGTCATTCTCTATGTTCTTGAGAATCAAGATTTTTATTGCAGAAATATAAGTAAGCCAAAAAATATGACTTTGAAAGTAGCAGGATAAACACATGAAGCATATTATCTAGCTCTGTCCACCACGGAAGACGCCAAAAATACAACAATCTCAGTGATAACTCTAGTACTCTGAATGCAGCTTTAGTATTCAAAAACCATTTCTCACTAAAAGTCACAACTTCTTAAGAAATGATTGACTGCATGTTGCAGCAGAAATTGGGCGTGGAATATCTCATAATAAGCAAGGAAGTGATCAAAGACTATTATAAATTATGCCAAAAAGTTTCAGGAGTCAACTGGAAGAGGCTCACGTTGGACAAAAATGGAACAATTTTATTATTTTTTTTTAAAAAGACTTCAACTAAAATCCAACAAAACCACTTAAATCTATGACTGAACCCCAACACCTGGTACTGTTTATTTAGTTTAGTACACATGCTCCTCAGGAGAAAGATGGGCAATCTCCTCCCAGCAATTTATAATCTCTGAAAACCTACTGATGGGTCAGCTATGAATAGGTTTTGACTCACCAAGACCTAACAACATCAATATTGTACACTTAATTAGCATTATATTATGAATTAGGTTACCTTTAAAAGGTGCCATTCAATGAACAAATGCTGGTTAAAGCTATAGGAGTTGGAATTCTTTAAAATTGCTGGTGGAATTGTACAACCATTATGGAAAACGGCATGGGACTTCCTTAAAAACAACTTTACAATCCAGGCCACCACAGCTCCCTAATGAAATAGGACACAACAATGAATAATTTCATGAAACATCCCTTAACATTGATGATTCCGGAGGAGAGTATGCTGAGTAATAGAAGTCAACTACAAAAGGACAAATATTGTGTAGTTCTTTAGTGGCTTAGTGATTAAGATGTTCTGATGCCAAACCAAGGGCACAAACAGCTCAAATCCACCAGCAGCTCTGCAGGAAAAAGATGGGAGTCCATTCCTATGCAACATACTGCCTCTTGAAAACTTGGTGGAGAAATAAACTATGAGTTGGTTTCAACTTGATGGTATACAACAAACATTATAAAAGGACAAAAGAAATATACTAAAAACAATCTCTTTGATGATTACCAGTAACAATACAGGAAAAGAGGGTGAATCATTTTCTAGAAAGCCTATCAGCTTTCTTAGGTGTCACTGTGTCTACCATGACTCACAGTGATCCTAGGAACTCTGCACTAACCTCACAATCTATGATATATATGTTTGTAAAGAGTTAATTTGGTAATGCTTTTGTTACGTGTCACCAAGTCAGAACCCACTCACAGCCAACTCTTCAGTGAGATATGAAAGGTTGTAAATCACATAAAAACTGCAGAGATGATGGATTGAACCTGGAGGACAGAGAAGTTTTGGTGATGGGAAAGGCAATTAACAAACATGGGTGAAGTTTGCACAACTAATAGATGAAATTACCACAAAGCATGCAAAAAAAGGAGCTCTGGTGGCCTAGTAGTAAGAAGCTGCTCTACAATCACAACAGCACATGGTTCTAATCCATTAGCTGCGCTGTGGAGAAAGATGGCCAATCTCCTCCCCTGCAATTAACTGCCTCGTAAAATTTGCTGGAGGCACAGTACAGAAAAAAAAAAGTTAATCGGTAAATGCTGTACAATATACAATTTTGCATTAGTAAAAACAAAAAAATAAGTGTGTACTGACACAGATGCATCTGTGTGTATAATGGAGCTCTGGTGTCATAGTCTACAATGAGGCACACTGTTAACCAGAAGGTGAAGCCTCTCTGGTAATCTGAATTCCCTAGTGGATCCTTGTGAGACAGAGGGGTAATCTCATGTAAAGTACAGCCTCTAAAAACTGCTGGAGAATCAAGTTATGAGTCAGTTTCAACTCAATGGCAATGCAGTTTGAATACAGGAAGACCTGAATACATGCATGATCAAATGTACAAGTATTATCTACCTATGTGTAAAACATTTTTGTGTGATGGATATACATTAATTTTTATAATAAAGCACACAGAGGCAATTTCAGATACTTCTTAGACATAGTTAAACAACTTACAGGATTTCTTTTACTGGGTTATGAAGCTTAGGACCATCATGTCATTAGTTAAGTGGCAAAACAAAGTTTATTACAAAGACATTATATATTCTAATTTAGGGAATATACCTGAAGTTTTTCAAAGCATGTAAGCAACCATATGAGAGACAACTCAAAAATGTTTTGTTAGTCGCTGTGAAGTTGATTCAGATCAATAGCGACCACTCTATAGTTTTTAAGATGAAGCACATCACCTTAGTTATGTCTTCCATGATTATGAGTGGAGTTAAAATGCCAACCTCATGGCTAGCAGTCAAGTACTTAATCATTTGCCTCAAACTGTATTATATCTACTTAATGGTATAATATGCCATGTCTTGGGATCTTTCCTAACATTTTACAAACATAATACTAAATCCTAACTAAAGCTAAAAACATTATTACCAAATAATATTTTTAAATAAAACATTTTAAGACCAAAGCTGCGAATGATTTTTAGTCATGGAGAGTACACATTTTTGTTTTCATGCTATTTTATTAACAGAAATAAATTACAAGTGAAATTCATAATCTTAAATAGAATTTGTATCTTAAAGAGACTTTAATTTCTACTTTTTATGTTTGTATTCTTATTCATCTGAGGGAGCACTGATGACTCAGTCCATGGGGAGTTGCAATGCCAATGCAAATACTCTCCCTTGGGTGGTCTAAATCCACCAGCAGTTACTCAGTAGCAATACGAGTAATCTGAGCAATTACAGCCTTGGAAATCCAAGGAGAATCAGCTATGCATTGGTTGCAACTCATTAGCAGTGAGAGCATCATCATACCTTTAAAGGTGTCCTGATGGCATACTGTAAACATGGCAGGCTGCTAATCAAAAGAATGGGAGTTCAAATCTACCAGTCACTCTATAGAAGAAAAATCTTCTAGGAAAGATTTCTAGCCTCTGAAATACAATTTGGGAGGAAGGGAGGGTTGTCACTAAGAGTTCAACTCAGTAGCAGTGGGATTAGTTTGGGTTTATACTAAATCCTCAAGGACCCCTGGGCTAGACTGAAAGGTTTGAATCTACCAACTATTCCACAGCAGAAAGATGGGCAGTAAAATTTATAGGCTTACCAACTAGGAAATAACTAGGCAGTTCCATCTGTCTTAAAAGAGCACCCACACACGCCAAAAAATTTACAGCCTTGGGAACCTGACAGAGGTTTCGGTTTTTATTATACCTTTGAGATACTCAGGTAGTGCAGTACGCACTGCTAACATGAAGTCGAGCTGGAATCCACCAGCTGCTCTAAGGAAGAAAGATGGAATTCACTTCCCATAAAGATTTACAACTTCAGAAACCTGCTGGAAAATCTCCATGAATCATAATCAATAGGCTCAACAGCAATGGGTTGGGTTGAGTACTACATGCAAGAGTAAATTCAGCATTGGGCTGGTAACAGGAAAGGTCAATACTTCCAGTCTATGAACTGCTCATTGGAAAAATGATTGGCAGTTTGCTTTCACTGATTTACAACCATGGAAATCTTAAGTATTGTTCTGTTTTGCCCTATATGGTCATTCTGAGTCAGAATCAATTGGACAGAATTGGATTCATTACAATTCCACTTAGACCAAGCCTGATATGATCATAAAAGAATGACACAAACAGCCAATTTCACTATTAAAAAGTTAAGGTATGCCTGACTACATTGGAAAAAAGAATCCAAATGCCATTAAATATCAAAATAAACAGGAAAATGCCAATCACAAAACATTCTTGGTAAATATAGATGAAACTGTAAAAAAAAAAATAAATACAATTAGGATTTCTTACCAGTGGTAATGACTTTAACTACTAAAACATTGCAAATATAATTAATGCCACTGAATTAGATACTTTAAAATCATTAGAAAGATAAATTATGTTATGTATATTCACCACAATTTTTTTTAAATGTAACTGACCTTCAAGAATTTGACTACGTATACATTTACTGAAGAGCAATGGTGTCTCCCTGGAGACTAAGGTGCGTTTGATACAGGCCATGGTCTTCGCAATCACTTGTTATGCAACAGAGAGTTGGACAATGACCAAGGAGGATAGAAGGAGAATTGATGCCTTTGAGCTGTGGTGCTGGAGAAGAGTATTGAGAATACCATGGACTGCTAGGAAAACAAACAGATTTGTCCTGAAAAGGGTTAAACCAGGTGGCTCCTTGGAGGCAAGGATTCTGAGGCTCCGTCTAACATACTTTGGACATGTTGTGAGGAGAGACCAGTCCTTGGAGAAGGACATCATGCTTGGGAGGGTCGAGGGACAGCGCAGGAGGGGAAGGCCCTCTATGAGGTAGATTGATTCAGTGACTGGGATAATCGGGATGGGAGTGTCAGAGACAGTGCGATTGACACAGGACAGCAGAGTTTAGGGCTGTTGTACACAGGGTCCCTATGAGTCACAAGCGACTCGACGGCACATAACAACAACAAACAACATACATTTACAGCCACTAGATTTCATCAAAGAACTTAGTTGTTGTTGTTATGTGCCATCGAGTCGCTTGTGTAGTACAGAATGATAAATTATTAAGTTTCATAAATTTGTAGCTATACAAAGAGATAAAATTTTGTATATCAAAATCTTAAAAATAAAATACTTCTTCTCTTGATAGTGTAGAAGGACTGGCTGGCAATTTAAGGTGAAAAGTGGAGACCTAAACATTTATATTTGAAAAAAAAATTTATATTTGAAGTATTGACATATTTTTGAAAACTGGCATCTAGTTATTTAAAAGATTATCTATCTGAAGTTTAGCTGGTCGATATATGACCTGATCTCTGGTGGCCCAGAGGTTAAGAAGCTGCACAAAGACACAGGGCTCAAATCCACCAGATACTTAATGGGAAAAGAATAGACAATCTCCTCCTGCATGATTTACTGATCTAAAAATCCGCCAGAGGATTAGCTATAGGTGGTTCCAACTTAACAGCAAATGACAACAACAAATATGACAAGTAATTCCAGCCTTAGGACAGCAGAGAATTTTTTTTTCCTTTCTAAAATTAGCTATTAGAGGACTGGACTAAACTCATAGTAATGAAAATAAGAACTGAACAATAATACTAATTCCTGTAATAGAATAGAATCTCTCCCAGTGAAACCTAAGAAATTACATTAAGCTTCTATTCTATTAGGCCTCAAAGAATTTGGAAGTCAAGAAGGGAACCAATAACATTGTACCCAAATAAACTTTTCTCATTCTACCACCACTCAAAGAAGAATACCAACAAAGAAGTCAACCAGAAAAGCTATTTGCAACAAATGAACTTAGCTTGTGTCAAAACCATCACCACACAAAACTATGCAGTAACAATGGACTAAAATGTTCCTTTTGAAAACCTTAACTCTGAAAGTTTCAAATTCAGAACATTTGGAAACAAGACTAATTAAATGCTGAGCTTGTGTTAACAAGTTAGCTATGCAAGAAAGTTTACAGTACAGTCAAAACTGCAGCAGGAATGTCAAATAATCACTCTGAATCCTCAAGAGAATAAACAGAAGTGACACTTCAAACACCTATCTGAGTTAGTATGGCCATAAAATGTTGGATACAGGACAGTAAGAGAATATACCACCAACAAAAATCTACAACAATGAAAGCCACAAAACTCTGGAATACAACTGTTCATCAGAGTAAAAAAGTATCATAATGTACCATTCTTGCCTTCTCAGGCTCTTTCAGACTAAAAAATTCTAAGTAAGTTAAAACAGTTCTTATTAAAACATTTTATAAAAACCTTATTTAACACATAAAATATATGTACTAAATCATTTTAGTTTTTGTTTAAAGACTGTAGTGCTGACACTGAGGAATAATTATGAACATACATTTTTCCTTTGTTTTATGCAATTCTGTATGAGTTTATAACAAATGAACATGTTTTAAACTCACATTGTTTCTCCAGTCTTGGCTACATGACAAAGAAACTGATCTAGGACAGGACAAACTTCCTTTTTCCCCCTCTTCTCAAAATCTAGATAAAAGGGGAAAAAAAAGAAAATTTAAAATTTCCCAAAACGCCATTAACCATTCCCAATGTCTTCCAAATACAAAATTTTCTCCTAGTCCTTCTCCATATGAAGGATAAGTAGCATCAGCTTTTCAACCTCCAACTTATGGAACTGCACTTCGAAACTGTCACCCTCTTCATGGGCAGGCGTCCTCTTCAAGTAGCGTTTCTCAAAGGATGGTCTTGCCTGGGGCGCAGGCCTCGACCCCCATAACCCATAACACTGTTCATCTAGATTAAGTTCACCAGCCGTTAACAACTCCAGATATCAAAGCTTAATTCTCAAAACTCTGAAATCATGGTATCCATGTTTGGAAATCACTATTCACAATCAACCCTGTTGCTTGGAAGGCGACCACCTTACAATTAAGGCGCGTGGCCAAGATGCCTTCAGAAGCCCTTATTAAAAGTTGTTTTCCGCCCCTCTTCTTTATTCTCTGACCACACTGCCAGGCAGGCAGGAGAACCTAGCACCAAGGCCTAGGGTCGGCATTCCCCCCACCCCCAACCGGCCAAAGCGTCCCCTCCCCCGCCTGGCAAGACCAAAGACACAAAGCGCCGAGGGGGCGGGGGGGATGGGGTGAGGGTGTAAGGGGTATCAGGGTCGGACCGCGCTCTGCTGGGCCAGGCTTTTGGAGCAGACAGCCCTGAATGGAGAAGAAAGGGCCCTGGAACATGAGAAGGAAAGGAGAGGAGAAAGCTACCCCCACCTTTCAGCGCTTCCTGCAGCCTCTCGACGTCCATGGCTTTCCGGATTCCCTCTCAGCCTCAGCCTATGCCTCCCACCGCCGGTCTCCCAAACCAGAAAGCCTCCCCCCACCCCCCCCGAGGCCCTCCCCCTCCCTCGAACACACTCCGGCACGCAGGGAACCGGGGGGGGGGGGCCACCGAAGGGAACTAGGGGAAGCGAGTGAGAGAGTGAGGCTGAGAGAGCGAGAACCTCCCGAGCCGCTACCACCAGATCTCCAACATGGCGCCGGCACGTCACCACGCGCACATTTCAGCCGCCGTCCTCGCGCCCGCTGCACGTCCCCGCGCCGGAAACCCAAAGGCGTGTGCACGGCCTCACATCTCCGAGCTGATATGGGGATTGGGGTGAAATTAAGAAGATTAAGATTGAAACAGACGAGGGAGAAAACTGTATAAAAGGAATATATGATTAGGTATTATTGGCATGACAACAGAATAATAGTTGAATGGTAAAGTGGTCGGGGAGAGGGGGGACTGTATAACAATGAACAACTTTTTTTCCAAAGAAAAAAGCTAATGGGGGGGAGGGGGAGTGGGGACAGGGAGGAAAATGTGTAACAATGAATGAACGGAAAAGAAATTCTTTATAAACTTTCATTAAAATCTAAAAACAAAGACAGGGAACTGCCAGAAGTTCAGGCTGGTTTTAGGAGAGACTGTGGCATCAGGGATATCATTACGTTTCAAATGGATCCTGGCTGAAAGAAGAGACTATCAGAATGTCTGCATTTTATTGGCTATATGTGATATTAATTATATTGTTTGATAATTTCCAAATTCTTTTGGATGACCTTTCTTGGGAAATGATTGTTTTTTTCCCCTGTAAATATAGTCAGTCTGACTAGAGAAATGCAAATCAAATGACAATTTTACAATCAAAATTAGAAAAAATTGAACAAGACAGCAAATCACAAATCCTGGTGAGTATGTGGGGATATTGTAACTTGACCCAACAATCCCACAACTAGGCATATAAACCAACAAAATAATAGATACAACACAGGCCAACAGCTTTGTTTTTGCAGCCTTATTTACGTTGTTGTTGTTATGTGCCATTGAGTCATTTCCGACTCATAGCGACCCTATGCACAACAGCCCTAAACCCTGCTCTATCCTGCGCCAACCGCACCGCCTCTGACACACCCATCCCGATTACCCCAGTCACCGAATCAATCCATCTCATAGAGGGTCTTCCCCTCCTGCGCTGTCCCTCCACCCTCCCAAGCATGATGTCCCTCTCCAAGGACCTGTCCCTCCTGGCAACATGTCCAAAGTATGTCAGACGAAGCCCCAGAATCCTTGCCTCCAAGGAGTAGCTTGGTTTAATCCTCTCCAAGATGAATCTGTTTGTTTTCCTGGCAGTCCAGGGTACATTCAGTACCCTTCTCCAGCACCACAGCTCAAAAGCATCCACTCTCCTTCTGTCCTCCCTAGTCATTGTCCAACTCTCTGATGCATAACAAGCGATTGCAAATACCATGGCCTGTATCAGGTGCACCTTAGTCTCCAGAGAGACACTGTTGCTCCTGAGTACCTTTGAGAGGTCCCTAACAGCAGACTTTCCCATCGCGATACGCTTTTTGATTTCCTGACTGCTGGTGCCAAGAGTGTTGACTGTGGGGCCGAGCAAACTGAAGCTGTGAACACTCTCAATCTCTTCATCATCCATCCTGATGCTGCCAATTGGTCCAGTGGCGAGAATCTTTGTCTTCTTGACATTGAGCCTCAGTGCATACTGAAGGCTGCAGTCCTTGACCCTTCGCAGCAAGTGCATGAGGTCCTCCTCAGTTTCAGCAAGCAGGGTTGTGTCATCTGCATAACAGAGATTGTTAATAGACCTTCCACCAATCCTGATGCCACAATTCTCCTCATAGAGCCCAGCCTCTCGGATAATCTGCTCTGCATACATGTTGAAAAGGTATGGAGACAGGATGCATCCCTGGCGTACACCCTTCCCAATTTTGAACCATGCAGTGTTACCCTGCTCTGTTCTGACTACTGCCTCTTGGTCCAAGTATAGGTTATAGAATTTGAAAAAACCTTCACCAACAGACAAATGGCTAGAGAAACTACAGCACGTTCACAAAGTATTGTACAATATAGATGACTTAGGACAAATTATGCTTAGTGACACGGTGCGCAAAAGAAGTCAATTATAATAAGTGTTGTTGTTGTTAAATGCTGTCGACTATGACTCTGAGTGACCCGAAGAACAATAGGTGTGAAACTTGCCCTATCCTGATCCAACCTCATCATTTCTGATACACCTGACCCCATTGCCACTGTCACTATGTCAGTCCATTTTACCCAGGGCCTACCTCTCTTGGAGCTGACTTTTTACCCTTCCAAGCATCATGTCCTTCTCCAAGGACTGGTCCCTCCTGACAACATTCCCAAAATATTGTGAGATATTTTGTGAGTTTCAAAATCCTTGCCTTTAAGGACCAACCTGATTTCACCCTCTCCATGATAGACCTGTTTGTTCTGCTGGCAGTCTATGTTCAATACTCATCTCCAGAACCACAACCCGAAAGTATTAATTCTTCTTCTGTTATCCTTATTAATTGTCCAGCTCTCGGATACAATTAAGAAGATCATAGCTTGGATAAGGTGGACTTTGGTTTCTAGACTAACATAATTGCTTGTTAGCTTTCTAGAAAGGTCCACAGATTTTTCCCACTGCAACTCGTCTTTTGTTTTACTGACTGCTGTTACAATGGGTGTTAATTGTGGATCCAAGCAGATGAAATTGTTAACAACTTCAATCTTTTCTCCATCTAGCATGATATTGCCTTTGGCCTGGTGGTGAGTAATTTTGTTTCCTTAATGTTGAAATGCAATCCATATTGAAGGCTGAGGTCCTTGATCTTCAGCAGACACGGAAAGTCCTCCTCAGTTTTGGTGAGCAAGGTTGTATCAACTGCATAACACAGATTGTTGTTGAATCTTTCTCCAGTCCTAGTGCCACATTCTCTTTCATAAAATTCAGTCTCTCTAAAGGAGTTCACTATGTAGTTTGAAAAGACATAGAGAAAGAATACATATTTGATGCACTCCTTTTTTATTTTGAACCATGCAATGTTCTTTTGTTCTGTTCAGAGAATAGCTCCTGGTCTAAGTATAGGTTTTGGACAAGTACAATGTCTCTGCTCACCTTGAACTGTCCAGTTCCCTTCTGCTTGAGATTTAGGGGTCCCATATGGTATAGCTAGATACTGATTGATTCAGTGACTGGGGTAATCGGGATGGGTGTGTCAGAGGCAGTGCGATTGGCACAGGATAGAGTAGGGTTTAGGGCTGTTTTACATAGGGTCACTATGAGTCGCAAGCTACTTGGAGGCACATAACAACAACAACAACATACCTAGACTCAGAAATTGTTGCCAAACAGAGCAAGGGAACACTGAAAATGGTTTAAAATTCGGAAGGTTGTACTTCAGGTATATATGCTTTCTTCATACCTATCCAATCTGTACTCTGAGTAAATAGTTTGAGAAGCTGAAGTCTTTGAAGAAGAATATGACATCAGGTTTGGAGGAAGATTCATAAACAACCTAAACTATGTAGATGATACAACCCTGCTTGCTGAAAGTAAGAACTTGAAACCTTACTGCAAAGGATCAAAGACTTCAATATGGATTCCATCTCAACATCAAGAAGACAAAATCCTCATCACTGGACCTATAGGAAACATTATAATAGACAGAGAAAGGATTGAATCTGTCAACAGTTTCACCTCACTTGGAGCCACAATCAACATCCTTGGTACCAGTAGTCAAGAGGTCAGGAGATGTATTGTAATGACCAAGTCTGCTATCAAAGACTTCTCCAAATAACTGAAGAGCAATGATGTCAGCTTGAGGACTAAGATATGCCTGATTCTGGCCATGTTCTTTTCAGTCACTTGCTATGCATTGCAGAGATGGACAATAAATAAACACAAGAGAAGTAGAATTGATGTCTTTGAGTTGTGGTGTTGGAGAAGATCACTGAATATCCAATGGACTGCCTAAAAAAAATAAAATAAAAACCAAAACCAACCAAACAGCAACAAAAAAACCCCCTCTGTTTTTCAAAAGGTGCAGCCAGAGTAACCCTTAGTGACATGGGTGGCAAAACTTCGTCTCACCTATTTTGAGCATGCTGCTAGGAGAAGTTATTCCTTGGAAAGGAATATCATTCTTGAAAAGGTCAGTGGGAAAAAGGAAGATCTTCAATGAGATGGACTGACACAGTGACTGCAGCATTGGGTTAAGGTATGTGATAGATTATGGGGATGGCATAGGATAGGAGGGGATGGCATAGGATAGGACAGGATTCAGATATGCTGTTCATGGGGTTACTATAGTTGTATTTGACTTGATGACACCTAATAACAACAACCACTACCTGGTGTAGCCAATACATAACTAAATTACTACTAAATTAAATGTTTTACTTACTACTTAATTCAATATTTTAATGAGCACAAAATGTGTCATTTATTTAAATTATGGATATAGAGCAGTAAGCAAGAGCAACAAGGAACTTCTTGAAGGAACTGTGTATTTAATTGGGAAAGGTCATTAAACCAATAGTTTCATAGAAGTTAATATTGTTAATGTTCTAATAGATGTTATTATATTGTTAGGTGTCACTGAGTAGATCATGACTCATAGCTAGGGAACTTTATACTCACAGCTAAGTGGCTTAGTGGTGAGAAGGAGGCATGCTGCCAACCCAAAGAAACAAGGTGTTTAAATCCACTAGTTTCTCTGCAGGAGAAGGATGGGAAATCTCCTCTCATGTGATTTACTGACTCTGAAAACCTGCTGGAGGGTCAGTTATGAATCAGTTCCAACTTGATTGTACATAACAACATACTACATTAATCATGGAATGTAACCTGTGTGAAATTACCACAGATTAGCAAGTAAATACAGCAATAAGCATCCATGCTCCACAGTACAAAAACAACTAGCCAAATGTGGTTATTGTGCAGTTGAAATATGCCAGTATAAATAGGGAATTGGATTTTAATGAAAAATTGTAGAACTGAATTTTAAATTTCATTCAAGTTTAATTCACTGAAATTTCAAAAGATTTTTATATTGCTCTTTTATCTTGCCACTCTATTAAATCGGTCTACTAGTTCTAATAGGATTTTTTTGTTGAGTCCTTGGGATTTTCTGTGTACACTATCATATCATCTGCACATAGCCACAGTTTAAACATCTCTTTGCCAAAGTGGATGCCTTTTATTTCTTTCTCTTGTATTGCCAAAGTGAATACTTCCAATACAATATTGAATAGAAGTGGAGAGAGTGGATATGTTGTCTGGTCCCCGTTTGCAAAGAAAATGAATGCTTTTAGTCTTTCTTCATTGAGGATGCTATTAGCTCTTGGTTTTGTATATATACTTTTGACTATGTTGAGGACATTCCCTTCTATTCCAATTTTGCTGAAGTGTCTTAATCAAGAAGAGGTGTTGAATTTTGTCAAATGTCTTTTCTTCATCAATTGCTAGAATCATATGATTCTTTTTATTTGCTTTGTTAATGTAGTGCATTACATTGATTATTTTTCTTATGTTTAACCATCCTTGCATATCTCTAATGAATCCCATTTGGTCATGATGATTTTTTTCAATGTGCTTTTGGATTCTATTGGCTAGGATTTTTTTTTTT
>NW_006400324.1:106254-116525 GCF_000299155.1 Elephantulus edwardii | reverse complement strand
CCATCTCATTGAAGAATGAAATTGGTATTTGTATTGGGATTGCATTGAACGTGTATATTGCCTTTGGTAGTATTTATTGGCTAGGATTTTATGAAGGATTTTTGCATCTATGTTCATGAGAGATATTGACCTGTAGTTTTATTTTTTGGTAATACCTTTGCCTGGTTTTGGTATTAAGGTTATGCTTGCTTCATAGAATGTCTCTGGGAGTGTTTATTCTTTTTCTATTTTTAAAAATAACTTAAGTAGGATTGATGACAAATCTTCTCTGAATATTTGGTAGAATTCAGCCATAAAGCCATCTGCTCCAGGATTTTTTAATGGGAGATTCTTTTTATGACCTGCTCAATATCTTCTTTTGTGATGAGTCTGTTTAGGTGTTCTACATCTGACTGTGTCAATCTTGGTAAGTTATGAGTTTCAAGGATTTTGTTCATTTCCTCTAAGTTTTCAAATTTATCACAATATAGCTTTTCATGTTATTCTGGTTCATTTCCTGTGGTTCTGTTGTGATGTCATCTCTATCATGCCTTAATCAAGTTATCTGTATCTTCTCCTTTTTTCTTTTCTTTTGTCAAGGTTGCCAATGGCGATTTTATTGACCCTTTTGAAAATCCAGCTCCTGGTCTTATTGATGGTTTCAATTGTTTTTCTGTTTTCTATTTAAATGATTTCAGCTTTTGTTCTTATAATTTCCTTTCTTTTAGAGGTTACAGGGTTAGATTGTTGTTCTTTTTCTATTTGATGAAGGTATTGAGTTAAATCATTAACGTTGCTTCTTTCCTCATTTTTTATGTGTTTACCTATTGCTATGAACTGCTCCCTGACTTAGCTGCATCCCCAAGGTTATAGTATTTTCACGACCATTTGTTTTGAGTAACTTTTTTATTTCATTATTTTCCCAACAGGGCAAAAAGAAAACCCAGTGACTGCGAACAAACATTTGGCAATATCATCTCAGACAAGGGTCTCGTAACCAAAGTTTACAGAATACTTCTGGGCCTCCAGAAGAAAAGAACTGATAATCCAATTACAAAAAAGGGCAAAAGACATGGAAAGAACTTTCACATAGGAAGCCATTCAGATGGCCAATGGACCCATGAAGAAATGCTCAAAATCACTGGCAATAAGAGAGATGCAAATAAAAACCACATGAAATACCATCTTACCTCAGTAGCAGTGTCAAAGTTTAGTAGGACAGCAAGTAATAAATGTTGGAGAGGATATGGCAAGATAAGAACTTTTAGACATTGTTGGTGGGATTGTAAAATGGTACAACCATTCTGGAAGACAGTTTAGGGTTTCCTCAGAAAGCTGAGCATAGACATTACATATGACCCAGCTATTCCAATACCTGGAATATACCTCAAGAAAATGAGAACTGAGGTACAAACAGACTTGTACACTAATGTTTATAGAAGTATCATTCATGGTAACAGCAAGAATATGGTAACATGGTAACAGCCCAAATATCCAACCACAATGGAACGGATTGAGAAATTATGCGACATTCACACGATGGAATACTATGAAGCATGCAAGAGCAATGATTTTGTCAATTACTACCTAACTTGGTAGGGACTGGAGAGCATTATGCTAAATGAACTAACTCAATCCCATAAGGAAAAATTCTGTATAAGACCGTTATTGTAGAATGAGTAAGAGAATCAAAGGAGAGGAGGAGGAGTAGAAGAGTAAGGACCGTGGTGGTGGTGGTGGTGGTGGTTAATTATAGGGTCACACAATCTGATGGGTGGAAGGATGGGTGGATAATAGAAAGGCGAAAGATCCGATGTGAAAAACAATGTATATAAATCTCATCGATGGTCTTCCTCTCTTTGCCCCTCCACCCTTCCAAGCATGATGTCCCTCTCTAACAACTGGTCCATCCTTGCAACATGCCCAAAGTATGTCAGATGAAGCCTCAGAATACTTGCCTCTAAGGAGCAGCCTGGTTTCATCCTCTCTAGAATGAACCTGTATGTTCTCCAGGCAGTCCATGGTATATTCAACACTCTTCTCCAGCACCACAGCTCAAAGGCATCAATTTTCTATTATCTATTGTCCAACTCTGTGATGCATAGCAAGCAATTCCAAAGACTATGGCCTGGATCAGACTGATGCCATTGCTCTTCAGTACTCTAGAAAGGTCCCTGACAGTAGACTTTTCCAATGCAATTAGTCTTCTGATTTTCTGGCTGCTAGTACTAAGAGTGCTGATTGTGGAGCTAAAAAAACTAAAGCTGTTAACAATCTCAACCTCTTCACCATAATGATGCCAACTGACCCAGTGGTGAGAATCTTTGTTTTCTTGATATTGAGCTCAATCCATATTGAAGACTGCTGTTCTTGACCTTTCGCAGTAAGTGCATGAGGTCCTCCTCAGTTTCAGCAAATTTTTACTAAAAAATAAACAAATAAAATGAATTAGCATTGTTAAAAAAAGTTATGTTTCAGAGTTTGGTGAGCAGAGGGAGGGAGTAAAGGGATTAGGAAAGATCTAGTGGGAGTCTCACAAGACAGGGTAATGAAGGACATAAAACAATGGTGATTCATTTTATAAAACACAATGTATTGGAATGGTTGTACAAAGCAATGTGAATAGAGGGATGTGTGGAAGATAATGTATATGAATTTTTATGAAGATCAATATAAAATAAAAAGATTTAAAAAATTTTTTAAATGATTACATTTTATTAATTTTAATGAACATTTACAGAGATTTTGGGTTTTCAGTAATTCATTGTTGCACTATTTTCTCTATCCTCCTCCTCAGTTTGTTCTTCTTCCTTCCCCTTGAAAGTCTGCTTTAATTGTCCATTTGCCACAGTGCTTGTCAAAGCCAGTTCTGATTAATCTCCTTGTCAGTTTGTCCTTTGCCATTCCCTATCACTCCTCCCTGAGAGAGACTTCACCCTGATTCATAAGGAAAAGGGGATGGCATATTCTCTTAGCTGCTTCCTGCTGAAAAGGGACGCTGTGGGTTTCAGGGTGAAGATCTTCTCTCGCTACTCTAAAGGGCCCTTTTGGCAGTAGGAAACACATAGACTATTATGGAGATTGATTTTGGAATTTAGATGCACTGTTATCAATTGTCCTGAGCCATACATGTTCATATCCTTGAAGATGTATCATGGAAGTGTTGCAGCCTAGAAGACACAAATTTAACAAGTTAAAAGTACATGAGTCAAAAATTAGAAAGCATTAATATTACAAGTAGAGGCTCTAATAGTGGCACAAATCAAGTTACAGAGGGAAGGTAGTTCTTACAATAAAAGGCCTATTGACTAGCACTTTGTCTATTATAGTATAATGGTTAGGAACCACAAGATGTAGAGGCTCAACTATGTCATTTATAGTTCTTAAGTCCTGGACCAAATTCTATCTACAACTGGGTTGTTTTACAACTCGTAAGTCCGCATGCAAGGCAGAAGTGAAGTAAAGAACTGCTTATGAGGTTTTCTGTCAATTCCAACAACTAAGAAATAGTGAGAAGAGTTGGGACCTCAGAAGGCTTTTAGGACCAAATAGTAGGCTCTTGTGTCCAGGAGAAAACGAATAGACAGTGTCACAAACGAAAGCCACAGATAGTCAAGGGAGTAGAGAGGAAGCTCTCACTCACTTGCTTTAAGTGTGGATCTGAAGAACACTTGGCCAAGTGTGGCCTACATCAGGTCCTCATGGCTGACAGGACTGACAGGCCCCAGCTGCTAGCTGGAAACAAAGGAGGACACTTCAACGATTTAGATCCTCCCAGATGAGCTGTGGGTGAGCATTAACATTACTGGTAAATAAAAAGAATTTTTATAAGTTTAAAAAAAAATTTGAGGCAGACGCAGTCCGCTGTGGCTTGCTCCGTGGTTTCTCCAGCCGTTCAGCCGTCTGCTGCCAGGCTGAGCTGCCTCGTCACCTGCTGCTGCCACGCCCAGGATACAGCACACACACCATGATGAAGAAAGACAAAAAGTCCTTCAACCAGAGTCTGGCTGAGTGGAAGCTCTTCATCTATAACCCCAACACCGGACAGTTTCTAGGGCTCACTGCCAAGAGCTGGGGTTTGATCTTGCTCTTCTACCTAGTCTTCAAAGCTTCTTGGCTGCTCTCTTCACATTCACAATGTGGGTCATGCTCCCGACACTGAATGAGGAAGTTCCCAAATACTGTGACCAGATTCCCAGTCCAGGACTTGGCCTTGGACTATTCATTCAGTGTCTGACGCACATTCCTATGAAGGATACATTAAAGACCTTGACTATTTTCTAAAGTCATATAGTCCAGAAGAACAGAAGAACCTCACAGTGTGTCCTGAAGCAATACTTTTTGAACAAAAGGGCCCTGTTTATTCTGCATGTCAGTTTCCTCTGGATTTACTTAAAGACTGCAGTGGCTTGATTGATCCTAACAATGGCTATTCCAAAGGAAATCCTTGTATTCTTGTGAAAAGAAACCAAATAATTGGATTAAAGCCTAAAGGAGAACCGAAGATAGTATGTAGTTCAAAGAATGAACAGATGCACATGTATCAACATACCCTTCCGCAGGAAATACAGACTTAAAATATTTTCCATATTATGGGAAAAAATTACATGTGGGGTATCTGCAGCCAATTGTTGCCATCCAGGCATTCTTTGGTCCTCCTAACGTTACCATGAAAGAAGCCACATTTGACTGCAAAATCGAGGGACCATCCAACCTGAAAAACCAGGATGATCGTGGCAAATTTTTAGGACGGGTTACATTCAAAATCACAGTGAATGCATAGTCTGAGTAGGATGTCTGTACAGAGTAAATACAAGTTGTGTTGTCTGTCCCCACTTTGCATCAGCTGGACCTGTCATTCTAGAATTATGAGACCACCTTGGAGAAAGGTGGGTGTTACGTGACACTGGGGTGACACCTTCATGTGCTTCTAGATCATACTGTCTGATGTCCTCTGAAATAACTGCCTGTTGCTTCTGCTGCCCTTTGAACCAGTGTACAGACGCCATATTAGGGACAGGGAAATACCTGAACAAGATCAGTATGATGGGGTTTTTTTCCTCTTTTTGTGTGGTTTAACTGTCAAGTGTCTAAAGCTTAATGTGCTGTGCTGTGTAAATATTGTATGGATTTAACACTGGTTAACTGTCCTTTGATGTCAACACGATTTTTAGGAATAAAACGATAAAAGAAATGGTACTTGACCAACATCAAGTGACTTTATAGCTGCAATCAGTGGGTGTGGTGTGTGGAGACCTCTGAAGTGGTGTATGTGCAAGGAAGGCGAAGAAAATAAAAATGCGTTGGAAAGTGAAAAAGAAAAAGAAATTTGAAAAGAGAAATGAGGTAAGTAGCAAATGTTTTACATAGTAAGAATTTAGCAAGAAACAAAAGCTACATCTATTGCAATCCAGCCTATTAAATTATGAGGAGCAAGAATGCAATAGAAAACTAACATTTCTTTAATAATGCTTTAAAAGAAAAATATTCTTTTAGTATAGAAGGACAATGGAAAGAGGACTCATTAAGCTAGAGTGAGTCCTTGTCCTCTTAGCCTAGAAGAACATTGTTGAGGAAGATTTCTTATTAAGTTTAGATACTTTGCCTTTTCACAGTTTCAGTTTACCTCTCCGTCCTGCAGTGTGTTGGTGGTATTGTTAAGATGAAGTTTCACCATCTTTGCCTCCAAGAAGCTCTCTGGCTATACTTTCTCCAAGATTTACCTGTTTTTTTTCTTTTGGCAGTTCATGGGATATTGATTACTTTTCTCCAATACTACAACACAAGGACATCCATTCTTCTTCTGTAATCCTTATTCATTGTCCAGCTCTCAGATACATAGCAGATGACTGAAAAGGCCGTAGCTTGAATCAAGCACAACTTGGTCTTTGCACTGGTATCACTGCCCTTCAGGATTCTAGAAAGGTCTCCTGATCTCCTGACTGCTGGCACTAGGGATGTTGATTGTGGATCCAGGTCAATAAAATACAAATAGACATTCTTCTGGTATTCTCTGCTTTCAGTCAAGATCCACGTAACATCAGCAATAGTATCTCTGGTGCCTATTGACTTCTTCCAGTTATCTTCAAATGTACAATTCTGGATTTTTTTAATGTTCTTTAGTAATATTTATCTTGCATATGATACTAATGATACTGTTTGATAATATCCACATTCTGCTGAATCTTCTTTTTTGGGAATGGGAACAGGATATCTTTTAGTCAGTTGGCCAGATAGCCACCTTCCAAATTTCCTGCCACAGATTGGCATGCAAAACTTGGAAAGAAAGTAGAGGGAATTGCAGCAAAAAAAATTATGGGCTTTGTGACAGAAATGAAGCTGGTGATCAATTGATTATGCACATTTAATGAGTTATTCATTGCAAATACCCTTTTTAAAGAAACACAGACAGTGACCATACTCAAGAACCTCATCTGATGGACTTTTGTTGTTAAGTGCCATTGAATGAAGCACAACTCATAGCAATCCTATGAACAAAAGACCTGAACCCTGGTGTATAACTGTTGTCATTTCTCCACATTCATAGAGTTTCCAGAGGCACATTGTTTAGGAAGTGGATGCCACTCTGTTTCCAAGCCTATCTCAATTATGAGAGCTCGACCAAACACTGTCCATGATGGGTAACCATTATGACATTTGACACACTAGTGGCATAGTGTCCAGCATCATAATAACCTCAAGTTATTTTAGTATAGCAAATTGACAGATCAGTATTGTGCCATGTAGAAGGATGTTGATTTCAAACACAATTACTGAAGGCCCAAATCACCTTTTAAGTACAAGGTCCATCCACTAGGTCCTGGTTTAAACAACAGGTTTCTGGCCCACATCTCATTGTTAGCTAAAGCTGGCAAATCAAATCAGCTCCTGATTGTGAAGAAAAAAAAACAACAACACCCCAACTAAACAGTCCACAACTGACCCTTACCAAAGCAAGAGAACCCACTTTGCAGAATCCAGCCACTTTACATATGTACCTCCAAACTGGAGACTTAGTCTTAGGGACTACACAGGAGTAAAACTGACTACATCTGTGGAAAAAATTATTGGAGAAAGCTCAGTATCAGCAGTCAAAACCAGGCCAACTGTTACCTGTGGAACAGACCAACAGTTACTCTTGTGCAAGTTCAAACTGAAATTGAAGAAAATTCAAACAAGTCCACAGGAACCAAAATATAGTCTTGAGTCTATCCCACTTACATTTAAAAATCATCTCAAGAGCAGGTTTGAGACATTGAACTTGATATCCATGAAGACAGCAGAAATTCTTTATAAAAACATAGGCAAAAGTAAAGACCAAAATGCATTTAAGAAGAGACTCTGAAAATCACACTAGAGTGTTGAGAAGCCAAAATAGAGGACAGGGATGCCAAAGTAAAACAGATAAACAGAAGATTTCAAAAGGCAACACACGAAGATAAAGCAAGTATGAGAATGTGCAAGAGTTGGAGTCAGAAAATAAAAAAAGAAAAAAACTTTCTGGACATTTCACAAGATGAAATACTTTGAAAAACAAACTCACATCGCTTCTTGGCCTTTTGGCTAAGATCAAGTGAAAAACAAACTCACGCCTAGAGTTACAATATTGAGAGATGCTAAGGGCAAAATCCTGAATGCTTCAGGAAGCATCAAAAGAAGATGGAGGTTGATCCCAGTTTGTCTTTTATGACTTTTGTGGTTTTAGGCTTTACGCTCAGGTCTTTGATCCACCTTGAGTTGATTTTTATATATTGTGTGAAATGTGGATCCTATTTCAGCTTTCTGAAGTTAGTAGTCCAGTTTTGCCAGCACCATTTGTTGAAGAGGTTGTCGTTTCCCCATTTGATTTGGTTTATTTCCTTATTGAATATCAGTTGACCATAGATACATGGGTCCATTTCTTAATTCTGTTCTATTTGTTCCTGTTTCTGCCATTGTAACACTATCATGCTGTTTTGGGTTACTACCGCCATGCAGTAGGTTTTGAGGTCAGGAAGTGCTATGTCTCCCACTTCATTTTTGTTTTTCAAAAGTGTTTTGCTTATTTGGGGTCTCTTTCCCCTCCAAATAAACGTGATAATTTCTCTTTCAATCTCCTTGAAAAATGAATTTCGTATATGCATCGCGATTGCATTGAACATGTAGATTGATTTTGGTAGAATAGTCATTTTCACAAATTGAGTCTTCCTACAAAGAGACTACCAAATACAGCCAGGAATGTACAATATGGAGAGGATGAAATTGTTGAATGGGACCTACTAAAGATTAAATTCCTGTGCACATCAAAAACATTTTCCAACAGAGTGAAAAGAAAACCTACTGACTCAGAAAAAAAATATATCTGGCAATACCATTTCAGACAAGGGTCTTATATAAAAAAAATTTACAGAATTCTACAGAGTGTCCACAAGAAAAAAAAACTGATAACACAGTTACAAAATGGGCAAAAGACATGGAAAGAATTTTCACAGAGGAAGATATTCTGATGGCCAACAGACACATGAAGAAATGCTCCAAATCACTGGCAATAAGAGAGATGTGAATCAAAACCACAATGAGGTACCATCTCACTGCAATAGAAATGGGAAAGTTTAACAGGACAGCAAGTAATAAATGTTGGAGAGGATGTAGTGAGAAAGGAACTCTTAAGAACAAACTGGGGAGGAGGGTTAGAGAAAATAGTGCAACAATGAATGAATGAAAACCCCAAATCTCTGTAAATGTTCATTAAAATTAATAAAATTTAATAATAAAATAAAGAAAGGAACTCTCAGACATTGTTCGTGGGATTGTAAAATGGTACAACTGTTCTGGAAGGCAGTTTGGTGTTTCCTCAGAAAGCTGAATATAGAAATTCCACATGACCCAGCTAATTCCACTGCTTAGAATATATCCTGAGAAAATGAGAATGAGGCACAAATGGAGATTTGTACACCAATGTTCATAGTAGTGTTATTTACAATAGCGAGATATGGGAAAAGCCCCCAATGTCCAACCAAAATGGAATGGACTGAGAAGTTATGGTGCATTCATATGATGAAATGCTATGCAGCATGTAGGAACAATGATTTTCAAAATCATTACCTAACTTGGGAGGGACTGGAGAGCATTATGCTAAGTGAACTAATTCAGTCTCATAAATACAAATATTGTTTAAGACCATTATTGTAAATAATGTAAATATGAAAAATAACTAGTAAAATGTGTATAAGGATATGAAGGGGGGGAGAGCAGGATCAGAGAGGTGAGGATGGGCAGGGGAGTAATCTTAAGGTCACACAATTTGGTGGGTAGATGGAAGAGTGGGTAAAGGAAATGGGAAAGATCTGGTGTGAAAAACAATGTATATGCACTTTGTAAGTTAACTAGTTTAAAATAAAAAATTTATTAAAAGCAAAACCAAAAACCTTATGGTATGGGAAAGATCTGGTGGGGGCTTGAAAAGACAGGTAATGGTGGCATAGTTCAACAAGGATTAATTCTATTAAACACAATTTGTGGGAAATGAATGTATGAATCACAATGTGAAAGAAAGTGTGAAATACAATGTATATTAATTTTGTATGTAAATCAATATAAAAAAATTAAACACACACACACACACACATACACAAGCATATGGAGGGAATATTTAGAATTATTGTACCAAAAATTGCTTGATACTGAAATATTTCAAGAAATAGTATATGATAAAGAGCCAAAGGTGATGAGGTAAGAAGTGCAAGCTGCACTGAAGACACTGGCAAAAAATGAGGCCCCAGGAATTGAAGAGATACCAATTGACATGTTTCAATTGCGGTCTTTTTTTTTTCTTTCAATTAATTTTAATTAAAGTTTACAGAGACTTAGGGTTTCCAGTCACTCATTTTTACACTTTTCTCCCTACCTCCTATGTCCCCCACAATCACTCGTCTCCTTGAAAAAAAAAGAAAAACTTTTTCATTGTTATGCAATCCCTCCCATCCCGACCAAGTCCACTCCACTATGCAGACTTCACTCTGGACTTCTGTAATGACAAGAATACCCATTCATGTATTCCTTTGAAACAGTTCTCTCCCTCACCTGTTTCAATGCAATATACCTCATTCCTCCCCCCCTTATCTGTCTTCCCTTAACCCTGATGTCAGTCCATTTTACAACAGTGGCCCTATGCAATATTTGTCCTTTTGTGACTGAGATACTTCACTCAGCATGTCATCCATCGTCATCCATTTTGCATAATATTTCATGAGTTCCTTGTTTTTCTTTTTTTTAAATTTGTATTAAACTTTATTAATTTTAATGAACATTTA
>NW_006400324.1:96151-104727 GCF_000299155.1 Elephantulus edwardii | reverse complement strand
ACAGCTTCTCTACCCATTCGTTTGTTGATGGGCATTTAGGTTGTTTCCAACTCCTTGAATGCAGCATAGTATTCCATTGTGCGAATATACCACAGCTTCTCTACCCATTCGTTTGTTGATGGGCATTTAGGTTGTTTCCAACTCCTTGCTAGAGTTCCTTGTTTTTCAATGCTGCATAGTATTCCATTGTGTGAATGTACCACAGCTTCTCTAGCTATTCATTTGTTGATGGGCACATGGGTTGTTTCCAGCTCTTTGCTATTGCAAACAAAGCTGCAATAAACATGGGTGTGCGTATATCTGCTTGGGTGGCTGTTATGGTTTCCCTTTAGGGTAAATTCCCAGTAGTGGAATTGCTGGGCCAAATGGTATTTCTATTTTCAACTTTTTGAGAAAGCACCGTATATCCTTCCATAGTGGTTGCACTATTTTACATTCCCACCAACACTGAATAAGGGTTCCAGTTTCTCTACAACCTCGCCAGCATTTGATGTTTGCTGTTCTGTTAAATTTTGCTATTCTTACTGGGGTGAGATCATATCTCATAGTTGTTTGGTCAACTGCAGTCTTTATAGCTAGGTATTATTTCATTCCATTAGAATAAGTGGACTTGACCGTGTAGCAAAGATGACCTTTTTTTTAGAAATTGTTGTTGGTAGGTGTCAGTAACAGGTATCCACAGGGAGCATGGTGGCTTAGGGGCAAGAAGCTGCACTGCATTCCTAAAGGCACATGGTTTGAATCCAACAGCTGCTTTCCGGGAGAAGAATGGGAAATCTCCTACTGTGCAATTAATTGCTTCTGAAAACAGGCTGAAAGGTCAGCTATAGGTGTCCACTAACACTCATAGAGACTCTATAAACAATGGATCTGAATCTTACCCTATTCTATGACATCTGCATTATCTTTGATATACTCAAGCTCATTGTTCAAATGCCAATCCACCTCACTGTATCAACTCATCTCACTGAGGGCATCCTTTTCTTTCTCTAACTCTCTATTTTTCCAAGCATGATGTCTTTACCTAAGGACTGGACCTTCCTCTAACAACATGTTCAAGGACTAGCCCCTCCTGTAACAACATATCCAAAGTACGGGAGACAAAATTTCACTATCCTTGCCTCTAAGGAGCACCCTGGTTGCGTTTTTTCCATGGTATATGTGTTCACTTGGTGGTCTATGGTCATTATTCTTCTCCCATACCACAGCTCAAAGGCACTAATTCTTTTTCTATCATCTTTACTCATTGTCCAACTTTCAGATGCATAGCAAGTAATTGAAAAAGACCATGGCCTGGATGAGGCACACCTTAGTCTATAGACTGATATTGTTGTATTTCAGTACTTTGGAGAGGTCTCCGACAGTAGATTTTCCCAATGCAATTAATCTTTTTTATTTTCTGACTACTGGTGCCAAGAGTGTTGATTGTGGAGCCAAGCTACTGATCGATAATTTCCACATTCTGTTGTATTATTAATACATTTTTGTATTATTTTATAGTTTATTATGAAAATAACAGAAACAAAGGGGATGAGGTATTAAAAAGTAACAGCATTTTGTCCAAAGTGGCCTTACAGTCCCACTAAACGTTTGCAAGAAGAGTTAGCCAAGGTTCTAGTTTGTGCAGATCTTTGAGATCAGCCAATAACCTCTGATTTCCAGCAATGGTGCTGCTCACTCGACGTTCCTCAGTGACCCAGTTAGCACACAGTAAAAGACCCCCCCTTTTTTTTTTTTTTGAAAATGCAAATAAGTATGAGTGCCTTCTAGTCATTTGGCCAGGTTGCTATCTTCTAGATTTCCTGGTACAGGCTGCTTAGCATGTCTATGGCTGCATCTGCTTGCTGAAACATGTTAATTGGCATCTCATCAATTAATTCCTAGTGCCTTTTCATGATGAGTGGAAGAAGAGAACATGTCCTTAAATGGAGGATCAAAGAAGTCTTTTATAAGGAAATTGTGATATAAAGGCTGAATTTCCAGGTGAAAAGAAATTTAAGAGGTTGGGTGGAAAAACCCAGGAAGGTGCAAGGTCCCTGAGGTAGGAAAACACTTACATACTTAAAGGAAGCCAGACTAAATGGAAATTAGTGAGATGGTGGAGGGTAATTCAAGATGAGACCAGGGTGATAGATCACACCTGGACTTCTTGTGATGTGTCAAAAAGAGCAGGTAGGTATGTTATCTGAAAAGCAAAGAGAGTCACTAAGGACTTTACACAAGTGAGGAGAGTGATGCTTTGGAGGTGATCAGGGTCAATTAAGAGTGGTAACGGGCATAAAGTGGAGTGAATGCTGCTGTGTGTGCGAATCCTACTCAGAGTTGTGAAATAGGACGTCCGAATGCTTGAATGGAAGGCCAGTTTGCTCTGTAAACTCTCACTCTAATCATAGTGAAAGGTTAATTAATAATAATAAAATGCTTGTCCGTGTCAAAAAAAAAAAAAGAGTGGTAAGATTGGCAGTGGAGCTAGATCTCATACTCTGATAACAAGGCATAGATAATGACAGTTTGCTTAGAGGCAGCAGTGAAGATGAGCAGGTGACACTCACTCAGTTAATATTTAGGAGTTAGCGCTCTCATCTGGGTGCTGGCACTCTGGGAGCTGCAGCAGCAGTGTAGATGCACACACAACCAGTCCCACAAATGGCACAGAAATGGCATCAAGAAACACTGACCACAGTCTCTTAAGGGGACAGACTTCAAATTCTAAAGGAGCATGCACTTTGTCAAGAAGCACAACAAGGGCCTAAATAAGATGCAAGCTAGGGAGCTCTAGTGGCCTGCCTGGTGGCAGGAAGCTGCATTGCAATCTCAGAGACACGCAGTTCTGCTGGAGGAGGGACAATCTCCTCCTGTACCAGTCAGATCCCATTTGACAGTACACTCATACAAAATAATAAAATTTTTTTAAAAATGAAGAAGAAGATGCAAGCCGACAATGGCAAGGACATGGCCGAACACATCAAGGCTATGAAGGCTCTTATCAAGCCCAAGGAGGATCCTAAGGGGTGTCAACTCCAAGCTTAGCTAACTCATCTACATCACCCATCCTAGGCTTGAGAAGCATGTTTGGGCCCACATTGCCAAGGCTTTGCTGGCCAAAATCCAAAGGCAAGGCTGAAAGTAAGGCCAAAGCTCCAGTAAAGTCCTCAACTCAGATGCCAGCTAAGTCCTCAACCCAGGATCCTGCTCCAAGTCAGGCTCCTAAAGGCCCCAGCAAAGGCTACATAGTAGAGTTCTCCATTTGAGGACAGAAGAACTAGTATTACTCCCTGGACGGATCTGTATGGAGCTGGCGTCTTCCTGTACTGTTTGTTTAAATAAACCCTGGGGCAGGAAAAATATTCTTTTTGGAGTTAGAAGCAATACATCTCTACCCTTCTATCTTCATTTTGAGTTTTACTAGTTTGAGTTGATAAGGAATTCTGCTGTTCAAAGTGTGTATGCACTGCTAACCTAAGACAGTGTTGCTAGCATTTCAAGTTTACCAGCATTTTCTTGGGAGAAAGAGAAGCAGTCCTTTCTTTTAAGATTTACAATCTGAGAAACTAATAGAGGATCACTCTGAGTCAGAACCAACTTGATGGCAATGGGGACAAGTGTTAGTACAACTGAAATTGCAGAGAATATTTAAGCAAATTCTTTGAAAGGTGTTCACAAGTCCTATGGCAATCATACCCACATCAGAATTAACATTTGTCAATCTGTCTAGTATCTGTCAAAATGAACATATTTTAAAGTGCCATAACTTACACAGCTAAAAGGTTCCTGCTCACAGCATCAGATAACGTGTATTCACATTTACCATTTGCCAGGTAACTTATCTGTACAATATACCATTTAATCTTTACAACAATGGAGAAGGCGACTCATTGTAAATTCAACTTCAGCAGGAGGGGACCTTGCAAAGCAGAGAGGATCAATAAGGTGTTCTGGATCAAAAACGATCACAATCAGTTTTGTCAAATCTAGTGCCAGAATCCTCACTACACCTCATATGATAAATTGAAATGGGTTTCTAGTTATTACACAAAGACATTCCCAAATCAGATGTCATTTGAAAACATTAGAGGGAAAATAAAATAGAGAAACTAATTTTTAAAGAAAACTAGGAGTTGAGAAAAAAAAGAACACCTAACTTTTTACAGACTGAAAGAAAAAAATAATCTTTGTCCAGCTGCTATTTTTTACAAATGGCAAGTCAGACTCAGTTTTGCTAAATAAAATGTTGATGTTGATAGGTGCCATAGTGTTGAGTACAACAGCGACCCTATGAACAACAGATCTGAACCTTGTCCTGTCTTGTGCCATTTCACACATCCTGACACACAAAAACTCATCATGGCAATCACTGTGTCATTTCTTCTGGTGAAGGTCTTCCTCTCCGTCACCAAACTTCTGCCTCTCCAAAAATCGTGTCCCATTCCAAAGAATAGCCTCTCCTAGCAACATACCTGAAGTATGTGAGGCAAAGCTTTATCATCTTTGCTTTCAAGGAGCATTCTGGGTGCACTTTCTCCAGGATATATTTGCTTGTTCTTTTGGCAGTCCACTGGGATATTCAGTACTCTTCTTCAACACCACACCTTAAATGAATCAATTCTTCTTTCGTTATCCTTATTCATTATGCAGCTTACAGATGCATAGCAGATGATCAGAATGACCATGGTCTGAATCAGATGCACCATAGCCCTAAAACCACCACACCTTAAATGAATCAATTCTTCTTTCGTTATCCTTATTCATTATGCAGCTTACAGATGCATAGCAGATGATCAGAATGACCATGGTCTGAATCAGATGCACCATAGCCCTAAAACCAACATCATTACTCCTTTATAATATGGAGATGTTCTTGACAGCAAACATTTCCAGGGCAATAAGTTTCTTGATTTCCTGACTGCTGGTACCAAGGGTGTTTATTGCGGATCCAAGTAAGATGAAATTGTTGAATGTTTCAACTTTTCTCCATCTATAATGATGTTGTCCAAAGGTCTAGTGGTAAGAATTTTTATTTGCTTGATGTTGAGATACAATCACTATTGAAGGCTGTATTCTTTGATACTCTGCAGTAAGTTCTTCAAGTCCTCTTCACTTTCAGCCAACAACGTTGTGCCATCTGCATAATGTAGGTTATTGATAAGACTTCCTCTGGTCTTGATGCCACATTCTTCTTCATAGAGTTCAGCTTCTTGGTTAATATGCTCAGCATATATGTTGAATAAGTATGAAGGGAGAATACAACCTTGACACCCTCCCTTCTTAATTTTAAACCATGTTGTGTTCTCTTTACACAAGCATGATTAAGCACACTGGGATTCTCATTCTTCTCAATGTTTGCCATAACTTGTAATGATCTACACAATCAAATGTCTCTACATAGTCAATAAAGCACAAATAGCCATTGTTCTGGTATTCTTTTACTTTCAGCCAGGATCCATCTGACATCAGCAATGATATCCCTAGTGCCATGACCTCTTCTAAATCCTGCTTGAACTTCTTTGTACTGTTTTAGCTATTTGGAGTGATCAGTATTTTGTTTGCATGTCATATTGATATTATTTAGAGTTTCCACATTATGTTGAATCACTTGTCTTAAGAATGGGAACAATTATGGATCTCTTTCAATCCACTGGCCATACAGCCATCATCCAAATTTCCTGGTACAGACTGGTGAGTGCATCGCAGCTGCATCTGTTAATTGAAACAAGTCAATTGGTATCTCATTGATTCCTGGGACCTTATATTTTATCAATGACTTCAGTGTAGTTTCAATCTCCTCCTTCATTACTATTAGCTCCTGCTCTAATGGTACTTCCTGATATTTTTCAGTGTCAGATAGTTCTTTTTGGTAGAGTGACTGTGTATTCTTTCCCTCCATCTTCTTTTGATGCCTTCTGGATTATTCAATATATTGTCCATAGCTTCTTTCAGTATCGCAACTCAAAGCTTATACTTATTTTTCAGTTCTTTCAGCTTGAGATATGCAGAACAAGTTCTTCTCTTTTTATTCTCCAATGTCAGATCTTTGCACATTCCATAATACTTTGTCTTCTTGAGCTCTCCTTTGAAATTTCTGTTTACTTCAGCATGTTTCCCCTTTGTTTTGGCTTTTTGATGTTCTAGTGCAGTTTTCAGAGTCTCTTCTGACATTAATTTTTTTTTCTTTCCCTATGTCTTTGTAATGACTTTTAGCTCTCTTCATGGATGGGTCTCTTCATGGAAAGTGGGTCTTTTTTATTTGATTTGATTAATAGTAAGTTGTGGGCTGGGAACCTCTTGTTTAAACTAAATCAAACCCAGTGGGTTGGCCTTTTGATTAAAAGTTGGTTGGGGTCTGGGAACCTCTTATTTAAAACAGTTGAGATCTAGCAGGTAGGTCTTTTTTTATTTGATTAACAATTATTCGGAAGCTGGGAGTTTGAAGAAGCTAGGATTAGGAAGATGAGTCTTTTTTATTTAACAGTAAGTTGTGAGCTGGGAGCTTCTTGTTTAAACCAATTAGGATCTGGTGAGCAGGGCATTTTGATTTGATTAACAGTCAGTGTGAAGCCTGATTTGCTGTTCAGGTACAAACAAAATTGTCAGTATGCTGTATATGTGGAATGTTGTTATTGGTGTTATGTGTTGTCAAGTTGTCTGTAACTCATAGTGTCACTATGAACAATATCTCTGAACTCGGCTCTATCCTGAGCCAATCTCACTATCTCTGACACACCTGTTCCCATTACCCAAGTCACTATGTCAATCCATCTCATCCAGGATCTTCCTTTCCTGTACTGTACTCTATCTTTCCAAATATGATGTCCTTCTCCAAGGACCAGTCCCTTCAAGCAATGCATCCAAAGTATGTGAGACAGAGCTCCAAAATCCTTGCCTTCAAAGAGCACCTTGACTTTACCTTCTCCAGGACAAACATGTTTGTTCTTCTGGCAGTTCATGGAATGTTCAACACTCTTCTCTAGCACCACAACTCAAAGGCATCGAATCTTCTTCTGGCATCCTTAGTCATTGTCCAGCTCTCTGATGCAGAGGAAGTAATTGCAAAGACCATGGCCTGGATCAGGTGCACCTTGGTCTCTAGAGTGACATCTCTTTAGCACTCTGGAAAATTTCCTGACAGCAGATTTTCCTAGTGCATTTTGTCCTTTGATTTCCTCCCTTGGTGTCAAGAGTGTTGTTGATGGAACCAAGCAAACAGAAATCATTTACAATCTCAATCTTTTCTCCATTTATCAGTGTGTCAATCGGCCCAGTGATGAGAATAATCTTTGTTTTCTTGATGTTGAGCTTTAATCTATATTGAAAGCTGCACTCCTTGACCTGCTGCTGCAAATGCTTCAGGTCCTCTTCACTTTCAACAAGCAAGGTTGATCATCTGGATAACACACGTTGTTGATGAGTCTTCTTTCAATTCTGAAGCCACATTCCTCCTTATACAGAGCCCAGTCTTATTAAAGATCTTTTCTGCATATAGATTGAAAAGGTATGAAGATAGGACACATCCCTGATGCACTCCTTTCTTGATTTTGAAATATGCAGTGCTCTTTTGCTTTGTTCTGACCACTGCTTCCTAGTCCAAGTATTGGTTTAACATGCACATTATTGGGTGTTCTGAGATTACCATTCTTCTCAGGGTTAGCCACAATTTGTTGTCATCTTCACAGTTAAATGACTTTGCATAGTCAATGAAACACAGATAGACATATCTCTCATACTCTTTGCTTTCATCTGATATTGGTTATGATGTCTCTAGTGCCACAGCCTCTCTGAACCTGGCTTGTATTTTTGGTAGTTCTCTTTCAATGTATTATTCCTGTCATTTTGGGGTAATCTTTGAAAATATTTTGCTTGTGTGTGATATCAGTGGTATTGTTCAATAACTTTCACACTGTGTACAATGATCTTTTTGTGGAATTTGAATAAATATGGGTTTCTTCCAGTCAGTTGGCCAGGTGATTGTCCTCCAGATTTCTTGGCACAACCTGGTGAGCATGTCCAGGGCTGCATCTGTGTGTTGAAATATGCCACAACTGGCATATTCCTAGGGCTTCATTTTTGCCAGTTTCTTCAGAGCAGCCTGAACTTTCTGTTTCATCACCATTACCTCTTGATCATATAGTGTTTCATGAAATTTTTCTATTAGCCAATTCTTTTTGGAACAGTGACTCTGTATTTCTCTCATCGTTTGGTTTTGAGTTTTTTTAAAAAAAATTAATTTTAATGAAAGTTTATAGAGACATAGGGTTTCCAGTCATTCATTGTTGCACTTTTCTCCCTACCCACTTTCTCTCCCCCCCCCGCCCCGCCCAATTCACTCTTCTCCTTGAAAAGAAAGAAAAACTATTTGTTATACAATCCCTCCCCCGTTTATGTGTGGGGTGTTTGTTTTTGGTTTTTTTTTTTAATGCTTCCTGGATCATTCCATTTTCTGCCCATAGCATCTTTAAGTATTGCAACTCGAGAATTTGAATTTGTTCTTCAGTTCATTCAGCTTAAGAAATGTTGAGTGAGTTTATCCCTTTTGATTTTATGACATTTCATTGTAATACTTCATTTTATCTTCTTGAGCT